>NC_092190.1:6269047-6569047 GCF_043641665.1 Enoplosus armatus | reverse complement strand
CCCATCAACAGCTCATTCAAATTTCTATCAATTTTAGACTGCATGATACCACTTTTAAGCGTTTTTGTCATTTATCCTTTGTGCACACTCATAACACATACACTGAGGCGTGTGACCAGCTTCCACACCACACAGCTGATTCAGAGCTGATGACAGTTTTATACTGTACGTGACTTTAATGAATTTAACTGTCTGGATAAAAACCTTCCAGATGAGGAATGTCAAAGGCTTCTGTGACAAAGTTAACATGCTGATGATGAGTGCACACTGCTCTGCATTTCAAGTCACTGACTAATCAAACATCAGCTGCACTAAACTGAATCTGTCAGATTATAACTGTGATTTAACACTTGAGAAAATTGGGCAGAAAAACTACTGTGCACACCATCTACAACATGATAGCCTGGTGACAGCATGATTCAGAGAGCTAATGAGAAACATAATAAGTGAGAACAACCAGCTGAATTGCTGAAGAGCTAATGCATTTTCACATGTGCAGCATTTAGCCTATAGTTTCACTCCCTCCTACAGGTGGATGACACATGTTGTACACCGTCAGCTGACAAGTGCCAAATAATGAAAATGTACTGGGAAATGAAGAGATGTGTTGTTTTAGCAGCACACTGAAGACACGAATGAGGAGAACTGACACCAAGCAGTGAAGTTGTCTACATTCTTGTCATTACTTGTGGTATCTACAAAGCCCTCGAAACCTGGCATGTAGCCTGTAAAGACGCTGGTGCAGCAAGCAAAGCCAGGAGCTGCGTCTTTACAGCGCCTCGCTGACATGCTGCCTGTGCACAAGTCAAATCAAGTCAAGTCAAGTCAATGTCATCTATAGGGCCCCATCTCATTTGCTTTTTTGCCAAGAGTAAGATGAGAAGATTGATACCTGTACACTAAATATGTTAGCTGGAGCCCGCAGGTGGTTAGCTTAGCTTAGCATAAAGACTGAAACCAGGGAGAAACAGCTAGCCTGGGTCTGTCCAAAGGTAACAACATGGTAGCTATATCTCGTTTGGTCAATTAATAAAATCAACAATACACCATTGATTGATTGATTGTGTACAAGACTATTTCTTGGTTCGGGACCATTAACTTCCTGGAGTCTCCACTGGTCCCAGCCTAGCTTTTCCCCCTCCTTCCAGTCTTTATGCTAAGCTACAGCTCCTCCTGGATTTACCTCTATATCTAAAGCTCACCAATAAACATACTGCATTGCATTTGTTCTTTCCATAAACAAACACAAATGCAAAAACTACAGTTTGTGGTTTTAAGGGGGGAGTTTCGTGCTGGAAATGGGATATTTCTTGGCCAAAAACAGCCAGACACAGCGACTTTGAATGTTGCCAGGCAACCAGCGAAGACCCTACACAGAACGGAGTAAATTAAAACTAAAAATAGGATCATGCCACAATTGTTGAATTTATAGGTTTAAAAGGGATTTTTAATCACTATGGGATGAATTTCTTAAAACTACCAACTGTTTCTTTTTTCCCCCGTCTCGCCATTTAATTTGCCCCCACATGATTTCTGACCACCTCAGCGTTGTTCCACATACATTATTCAGTTTACTGTGGGATAAACATTACAGCCAATCAGCTCCTTCACTATGGTCACATTTGTCTCACTCCGAATCTATAAGTGATCCGCTGCAGGCTGTCAGCCCCTCCACCTGTCTGCTCCTGCGGCGGCTGTGTGATGATACTCCCTAATGGTTCACAGTGAAACCATCATCTACGTGACAACGTGTGTTTTAACTGACCTCACTAATCAGGCGCAGTAGTCGACGCCATTGTAAACAAAGACCACAAAGCGCTGCTCAAACACTTTGTCAGTTTGTTTCCGACTACGCTCTTAAAGTCAAATATACCGTTTATTCATCCCCCAAAACATTATGAGTTTGAAATCCAGCAAACATGATCTCACCTGACAGAAACGCTCTCCGTCTCCTTCCTCGACTCCTTGCCGACAAACCGCCGCACTTCACCGGATTTAATCACGTGTATCCACTCCCACAATCCCCCATACCGTCACATTGAAGGTGAACTTTGTATATTTCTGTTAAAAATGTCCTGTAAGTTACAATTCGGAGACTGTCATTTTCTTCCTTCCGTCTCTCAGGGGGTCTGCTCTCCCTCTGCTTCCTTGCACACTCTCAAAAAGGATACTGGAGAGAAAAAAGGAAAAGAAAAAGAAAGGAGTGTGTTACAAGGACATCCTCTGTTTCACAAAGACAGCCACCTGGATGTTAGACCGGACTACACATTTGTCTCAGTTTTACAGTACGAGTATGTGATGTGTAGGGAAGCCCGGTTACGCCAGAAAAAGACAAACATCAATGAAATGTTAGTAGTGGCAAAAAAAAAGAAATACTCATGGTAAATCAAAGATATCATTAATCAAAGATATCATTAAACAAAGATACAAAGTCAAGAAATGTACTCATTACATCACATTTTAATTTTACCAGGTAAAACGTGTGCAATAAAAAATCAAAATGATGAGGTAGTCAGTCAATTCACACTTTCTTAGTCAAAAGTGTGTCAAAATCATGACTTTTTAGGTCAGTAAAGCTCATAATTCTGAACATTTTGATTCATAATCTCCTAATTTTGCCTAAAGAAGTTACATTTCTTTCTATTGTATTTTAAGTGTTTTACTTCGAAAGTCACGTTTTGCATCTTATTTTTTGTTCTGTTAGTCTCATAAAACTGTGATCTTGTGTCTCATAATTTGGACTTTTTGGTCATATTTTTACTTTTTACTTTTACTATTTAAAAAAATGAATTTTGAGATAACACATCCAAATTATGGAATAGTGTCTCAAAAGTTGAATAAATTGGCTTCCATGAATACGTCTTTACCCAAACCAGCCTGGCTGATTTTAAAGGCACAATCCATGATATATACAGTGTATCATAAACAAAAGCACCACCATCAAAAACTCAAACAAAATAACAAAAGAAACAAAATAAATCTAATTTACTTTTGTGATTATGATGCTGTAGGTGTGTTTACATTTTGAGATATAGCAGTGAAACAGTTGAGAGTCAATGCGCGAATGTGCCTCAAATGAATACTTAAAAAATGGGCATTTGGGCGTCTATGTTTAAAAGGTTATTCCAGAGTATCACTGACACCTGCTGACCAAAAAATGTGGATCAGTTTGTGATTTGCGTGTTTTTAGACCTTGAAGATGTGTAAGTATTCCTTCAGTCTTCGCCAAATGTTTCCAGTAAGATGCTTTGAGTTCTTCCTGAAGTATTCCTCCGACAAGTGCAGCAGATTTCACAGCTGGCTTGGAGACATGACACCACAGATCCACTCGGCTTTAAGCTACCTGGGGCCCCAAACTGTCCCACGATCACCACTGTGAAACTCACGGTGAAATGAGAAATGACCTTTTCACCCTGCTGGCCAATTCTCCACATTCTAACATGCTCTTATGGTCTAAGAAATCTCATCTCTGAAATGATGATGTTGATATTACCCACTAAAGGTTTTTATCTTTAAGATATATTTGACATGATGAGATGCTGAATTCCATGAACGCAGCTCATCTCTGTGCAAAGTTACATAAAGAGAGAGACACATCCAACAAAAGTGCATTTTATTTTCATTTTCTGATCACCTGTTCTGCATCTGTTTCACTTTAGGACTGCTGTGACCAACTCTAAAATAAACAGCACATATTTAGAATATATATATATATATATATATATATATATATATATTTTTTTTTTATCAATGATGAATCTCTTCTGTGGAGGTCAATCACAGTCTTCTACTATATTTGCAAGGGAGACCTCTACTGGATACATGTGGTAAGGACGGATCTCACAGAACGTCAGAATCAGTTCACACATTCAAACAAACAGGCAGCATTCAAACAAAATAATAATAATAATGATCCGCAGTCAGTCAAAAACAGTCAAAAAACAAAACAAATTGACAAAAAAAGGTTGTTTGTTAGAACCAAACTTGTTTCTCACAAGTTTGAAAATAGCCCTCATGAGACCAGAGGATTCTTTCCATATAAGGAATAAATCACGTACAACATTATAAATGTGCCTGTTGCCTCTTTAGTTTCTGGAACAACTTCTCCTTCCTCTTCCTCCTCCTCCTCCTCCTCCTTCTTTTTGCTGCTGTCTCATCGTGGCTCAATGCATTGTTTTGTAATACTGGCTGATTTATTAATCAACAAAAGCTCTCTCCACCGTCTCTGATGCACTTCAGGGAGCAGAGGAAAAATGCACAACACTATTATGTTACAGCAATACATTAAACACATTCAGCCAACCTCCTGTCATAATAATGTGTTGATGATGGAAAGACTTACATGCTGTCAGTCAAAAACTGGTTTTGAAGTAGGAGATTAATGACAAAAACAAGTTGTCCAACATAAACAACAAAATGCATCGTTTGTCAGCACCCTCCAAAACTACAGCTCTGCACACACAGTGTGTACACACAGTGTGTACACACAGTGGGTACACACAGTGGGTACACACAGTGGGTACACACAGTGGGTACACACAGTGGGCACTTGTGGTATTTATTGGATGAGAAAGTTTGAGTGAACCTCCCGTCCCATGTGAAGTCTGCATAAGCAGCCCAGGGTCTCTGCCTCAATGCTATATCAGACTTTGGTGCATTTTTACCCGCTACTCCCCTCGACCACGTCCTCATCCAGCTCGGGGTGCTCACCTTCCACTGAGAGTTGATTGAGACTCTGCAGATACACTGGGTCTGCTTGACAACTCACAAAAACAGTGAGCCCTTGAAACTTTATCCTAAAATTTGTGTTTCCAGTTGACTCTTTTTTTTACACAAATAAATATGAATGGAACTTTTTTCGAGGTTTTTAATGCATCATTTAATTACAAATTTAAAGATGGATTTTTGTTAACAGATTAATATAGATAACTTAAAATCTGTATAATTATTCCCATATATATATGCATATACATATACAGTTGTGTCCAAAATAATAGCAGTGTGATTAAAAAGGTGGGTAAACGTCAAAATCCCTCAAATAAATTGTATTTTAATGAACACAAATGCATTGGGGACACAGCACTTTCTATTTCAAAGCAAGAAAATTGGAAAAAGTAATTGAATTTGATAATATTTTACAGAAAGTCAAGAAATATAATGTTCAAAAAAATAGCAGTGTTGACATCTGTCTTTACAAACTCAAATGTACTGTATAAACTAAGAAATGCTTGAAGATTCAACTTTCCTGAGAATCATAAACTAATATTTAGTTGCATAACCACGGTTTCTGATAACTGCTTCACATCTGCGGTGCATGGAGTCGACCAACTTCTGGCACCGGTCAACAGGTATTGCAGCCCAGGACAATTGTACTACGTTCCACAATTCCTCTGAATTTCTTGGTTTTGCCTCACGAACAGCATTTTTCATGTCAGCCCACAAGTCTTCTATGGGATTAAGGTCCGGGGATTGTGCTGGCCACTCCATTACTTGAATGCGGTTTGTCTGGAACCATGATTTTGCTCGCTTGCTGGTGTGTTTGGGGTCATTGTCTTGTTGAAACACCCATTTCAAGGGCATTTCCTCTTCAGCGTACGGCAACATGACTTCTTCCAGTATTCTGATGTACTCAGACTGATCCATGATCCCTGGTATGCGATAAATAGGACCAACACCATAGTACGAGAAACATCCCCATATCATGATGCTTGCACCACCATGCTTCACCGTCTTCACTGTGTACTGTGGCTTGAATTCAGTGTTTGCAGGACGTCTGACAAACTGTCTGTGGCCCTTAGACCCAAAAAGAACAATCTTACTCTCATCAGTCCACAAAATATTACGCCATTTCTTTTTAGGCCAGTCAATGTGTTCTTTGGCAAATTGTAACCGCTTCAGCACATGTCTTTTTTTTAACAATGGGAGTTTGCGGGGGCTTCTTGCTGGTAGCTTGGCTTCACATAGACGTCGTCTGATTGTTACAGTACTCACAGGCAACCTTAGATCTTCTTTGATCCTCCTGGAGCTGATCATTGGCTGAGCCTTTGCCATTCTGGTTATTCTCCGATCCATTTGAATAGTCGTTTTTCTTCTTCTTCCTCGCCTTTCTGGTTTTGGCTGCCATTTTAAAGCGTTTGATATCATTTTAGCTGAACAGCCTATCATTTTCTGCACTTCTTTATAGGTTTTCCCTTCTTTGATTAATTCCTTAATCAAAGAACGCTCTTCTTCTGAACAGTGTCTTGAACGACCCATTTTACTCTGTTTTTCAAGGACAAATGCACAGCCAGCATATGCAGCGTCAGTTGCCTTGATCCTTAAATGAGGGCCACCTGTTTAACACTTGTTTTTTTCACATTATCAATGACCTCACTTATTGAACTCAGCGCTGCTATTTTTTTGAACACGCCCCTTTCAGTTAATGATTCAGTTTCACAGAATCAGCAGCATGCACGCCATGCCTGTTGCGTCTGTTGGTTTTCTATACCTTTACTAAACCTTCTAGAAACTTACTTGCAGTGTAGAAGTTGAAATTTTAACAAAAACAGTGATTTATCTTGCTAGTGATGCGGGACTGCTATTATTTTGAACACAACTGTACATGTTTTTCCCTGAGCAGTTGGGGGTTAGGTGCCTTAGTAAACTGGCACCTCTCCAGCTCCCAGTCCACCTCCGTGTCAACTGGTCCATGCTGGGCCAAGTCCCCATGGACTGAGCTCAAGATTAAAGGGAGAATGAGAAAGATTTTCCTAATAAAAACAATGTATAGACTAACACAAAATAATCCCTCTCTCTCATCACTTATGACCTACTAGAAGTGTCTGGCGGTGTCTGTAGCTGCCTGTCTTTTCTTATTTTGCTGTGGGCAGTGGATGTGTTGCCACCAGCCAATAACAGCATGCAGGGTGTGAGGGCGGGACTCACAAACATAGCGACCAGGTGCCAGATGGTAAGCAGGCATCTAAGAGGACGCTACGAGCCGAGGAGGAGGGGCCAACTTTGAATGTTGTGTTTACAAACCGCAACAGACAAATCCTTTAAACTCTGCATGTTATTCCCAGAGAAGAGGATTCTGACCTCTGAAGCAAATAACCCACACTGAGTCACTATTTTAACTGAGTCAATAATAACGAAATCTGAACTTTGTGCAAAAAGGTCGGAGGAGCATTTTAGAGCAGGAGCTCTCCGTCAGTCTAACTACAGCGACAACGAATGACTCCCTTTCACCAGGCAGCTTGCATTTGTTTGCCCTTTTTCTGGACCAGCCAGACGCAAATCTGCTCTCAGGCTTTCTGTTACCTGCTGTCAGTGCAACTTGCACTCAGATCCACATGAAACTGCCTGTTCTCTGCTTGATTGCTGCTCTCATCTGTGCTGTTGGTTAGGTACTTCTACCTTGAGTTTGAAACAGTTTGAAGTCATTATGTTACAAAACCCAACTCTGAATCATCACGCCGACACAAAAGGAGAGGGATAAAGAGGGAAGCAGAGAAGCAGGCCAGTGAGTCCTGAACAAACTAAAACTTAAATGGCCCATTTCTGTCCTTAAATTAGTTCTTTGAAAGTATTCAAATGTAATCATCCATTTCAAAAGGTATCTAAATACACACCTCTTGAATATAAACATGAACTTGTGGGCCTTACAGAATTACAAATATTCTGCTACATGATTTTTGATTTTGCAGGTTTACAAGGACAGAGATGTCATTTCTATAAGCACCGCTTTTTGTGATCTTATAACTTTATAACCTATATTTTTATTATTTCATTATTCTGTAGGTTTTGTTTGTCCCTTCTATAAAGCCAATTGTAGCAACTGCTTTTAAAAGTGCTATATGATTAAGTTTATTTACTTATTTAGGAAATAACTGTTTTATCAGAAACTCAACTTTAACCTCATCCTTATTTAAACAGCACTTAACACACAACACAGTCGATCCAAAGAGCTTTACAGCACAGAGAGGTACACAAATAGGCCACTTTTATGTCAAATCTATTACAGCACTTGGTATTAGAAGTAATGTGAGACAGCCAGTGATACACTGTAGCCTGAGGAAGCCTCAACTAGACTCATTATTAACACAGGAAAATGTCCTGAAACAACAACACTACCAGAGGTGAAACGATAGAAAACTAGAGATTGTCTGACTCCAGCAGACTGTCTGCTACTTTCCTTTCCTGCTTTAAACCAAGCAGAAGTCGAAAAGCTCTTTATCAAGAAAAACCTGGCTAAAACGGCAGCATAAAACAGTGCTACAACAAACCATACCCAAAATATGCACATACATGTATTTGTGACACATTTTGTATGGAGCCAAAAGCAGGATGCAGAGACTCAACAGGTAAAGTAAAAAACGCAGTTTAATTGGTCTTGATTGAGAGGGAGCAGGCAGGTTGTCAAAGACCAAAAAGTAGAGCGGATAACCTACAGCTGGACACTGTGACTGAGGAGCACGACAGACAATCTGGATAACGTGAGCTGCTGGTGGGCTGTTTATATACTAGGAGGCTGATTGGGGAATAAAAGGCAGGTTTGCAGGCAGGTGATGATTGTCCAATAATAGCTTACTAACTGTAGCTAGGCACAATGGCTCTAGATTTGGACTTCTCCACATGTTGAAGTGGTGTTCATGGGACTGTAATAACATCGATATTTAAAGAGTCCACTGTTGTCTTGTGGGGTGAAACATCTGATTGTGCTCTGGATGCCGCCTGTGCTCGCTCTCAAAACTTGTTCTGCTGTTACAAATCTGTCCCCGGGAGCTCTGTGTGCACATTGATTTTCTCTGATAGATTACTAGCTGTGATCTCATGACCCTCAGTGTGTGTGTGTGTGTGTGTGTGTGAGACACTCTAAGTGTTCTGTATGTTTTTATTAAACATCCATCTTTGCCATATGATTTCTATACATAATATAAAAAGATTTTTAAAGATTTGCTGCAGAATATTAACATTTCTGGGTTTTTTCGTTGTTTCTTGAAAACAACCATTATAAAGGTTTGTGTCCACTCGTCCCCCCACCTATAATTCATGAAAAGTCCTTGGGAGTCTCTTCAACAGTGAAAATACAACTGGAAAGCAAAATGACTGTTTGTTGGTGTGACTAAATAGTTATGAACTTGTTTTCTCAAGTTTAGTAAACTCAGCTGGTTTTGCATTACAAGACTTTGAACTATTCATTCAAGTTTAGTTCACTTAACTCACTTTTGTCAGGCAAGGTTGAACCAGCTTCAAATATTTTACAGTGTAGTGCACTTGGTCAGGCTGGTCTCTAGTGGTCAGAATCATGCACTGCAATACATCACCTCAACAAAGGAATTTCAGTTTTTTTTATAGTGAAGTTCACTTTTTATTCACCTCAGATGGGTTTACTTATTCCAGTTCATCCTTGAATGGGGAATCTCAACCATGAGAACTGGCTAAAAGTGAGTTGGCCGGCCCACGTGCCCCTTGACTGACCTGGGCAGGTGGCTCCTCCTCAGTGCTGCACAGTGATGGCAGACTATCATGGTTCAGTATGCTGGGGGCAGGAGTTAGGACCTAGACAGAATGTAATGAGAAGGGCTGGCAAAGCGAAGCATACCTGAACATGTTTCTCTCACAGGTGAATGTGTGAGGGTAGATTGAGGTAAATCAAGAACTTTGCCCTCAGGCTCAGCTAACTCTTCACCACAACATCTAGAAGGGAGCGCTAATCATTTTTGTTAGGAGCAATGGAAGAAGTAAACTCCAATTCAAGAGGATGCTACTCAACTTGCCCCCATATTTGAGGTGCAAAAGGTGTAAAAGGGTGCTTTCTGCTTGAAAAATATATATTTTGCAAAAATGAAACAAAATGATGCACACAAGAAAGAAATCGCTGGAATGACTTAAATTGAGTCAATTGGACCTTTGTAGGTGGGATTAGGAATGGGAACATGATCTTCCTGTGCCAGAGCCAGAAAAACAGTGACAGAAAAATGGCTGTACAGTTGAGAGGCCATACTTTACCCAGATTTTTCAATCAATAATAACAGTAGAAAAGTTTATGCTTTTCATTCAAATTCTATGTGCGCGTGTTTCCTATGGCAAGAGGGTTGAGTTCACAACATTTTACATGATTAGCTCGGTTAATTCTTCCACTAGTCAAGAGACAAATAAACGCATAACGCCAAAAAGCTACTGGCCATGCTGCAGATCAGTGTTTGACGTATCTTTTAATATCCAAAAATATACACTAAGTTCCCAGAGAAATAAAATCACAAACAAAAGACCAAACCATGCTAAAGGTCAACATGTGCCCTGAAAAAGCTATTTATTGAAAAAGCACTCTCAAAACTTTGCCATGCAGTATGTGCACAATGTGACAGACCTGGAGTTTTGTACAGGGTGAAGGTCCTGGCCTCAGTCAACCCACTGATTACTCCTCTGCACAGTCCTATACATCATTCACTGCTCAACAGTGACTCACCGAATGTTTGTGTTGTTCTGTCTCCCCTAACATGGCCACCTGTAACCACTGGTAACCACTCTGAATAAAAACACACCCATTTTCTAGGCAGGTAAAGGATCTTTTTTTATTACATCCTGTAATAAGACACTAGTTACTTTTTTGGTATTTTTCACACATGTGAAGGATGATGGATTCCAGAATGAGGATTTACTTTCAAATGCAGGGAGGCACATATTCTTCGAAAGAATAGAGAGGGAAAGAAAGTGGACGCGATGGAAGACTGGGAGGGAAAAGGACAAAGAGAAAGATGTATAGAGAAGTAGAAAGTTAGAAGGAGAAGGAGGGAGGAGGCCAGAGGGAAAGAGATGACGGGCGATGGAGACAAAGGGGGAGTTGATACAGCATGGCGTGAGGGAGGGAATTAGGCAGTGATGACCCAGGGAATGAGGAGGGAGTTGATGAAATTCCTACAAGAAGGAAAAAAGATAAATGGACTGGCTGAGACACAAATTAAGTTTTTAAGATTAAGAAAAACATTATGATATACATTTCTGCCATACCTGCTGAGACAAAAATGAACTGCTTGACAACTTCGCAGTCATCAGGTAAACCTTATTTGAAGGGTGAGTTCGCCCAAATCGCAAAATGTCACATTTTCTGTCCAGCGGTATATACCCATGCGGGTATAGTTTTGGATTCTGTGTGTCCAGGTTTTGAAATATCTGTCTCTGAACCGTCTACCACCACTTCAATACAATAGAGATGAATGGAATTTGTCATTGAAGAATTACAGTTAAATTCAAAAGCCACATTTCTTTGCGTTCTGAACAATCCACTGTACACACTGCGATGAGTTTTACTGTCAGTTCTGCATTGATGCACGCAGTACAGGTACTTGTGAGTAAAACTTTGTCGAAGTACATTCCAGTCAAATAAGTGCAAGTGTGACAGCAAACAGCAGGAATTTCATCAAGCGGCAGGTCGTGGGTGTTTGTTTGGCTTGTTGTGTTTAAAATGTTGCACCATCTCAGAGAGTTCCTTTTCATCAGTGTGTCTGAAAAACTGAAATATGTAACTGGGCTTCTCTGTCCACAATTTACACTAAATGTGTATCTACAACTGTACTTTTTTATCTCAATAGATGTAACAATGATTATTTTGTTAGCACTCAACAACTACACCTCTCATGAGGTTTAGTGCCTCATCTGACTCTTTTTTTCTTTACTTACCACAATATAATTTGTACATATTTCATCATTTTGTACATTTCTATACAGCTTCCATACACTTTTCCTGTATCTTTTTGTATGAATTTATAGTTTATACTTAGTTCACATTGTTCACTTTACAGGCCTCACTTTTATCATATTTCATAGTTTATATTTGCACCTTATAGGAAGTATAGAGAGAACTAGCTTTTATATTGCAAATGTAGCAGCACGTATATGGGCTACACAAAGTATTACATACAGTGAGGTCAACCCACTATTCTCTGTTAATGTTCACCATACAAACGTTATACAACACTGGTTTTTGAGGACTGTGAAGAGCAGTGGTCAGCAGTTTTTATTTATTTTTGTTGGTGCTGTGGGTTAGTTACCTCTCAGAGTTGGATCAGGTCCCGGATGCGGATCCAGCTTTGATCAGTCTTCTGGAAGGTTCTGGAATATATCTGTTACAAGCTAAATATTATGAACATATTGTCTACTGTGATGCAAAATAATAAAAATAAAAATCTATGGATACTTTTCAGCCTTTGGTAGAATAATAGAGTTTGGTTAATTTTAGCCATATATGTAAAGCAAAGGGAAGCATTCAAATTCTCTGGTACCAACAGCAGGTCTTATTCTAGTCTATTGCCACAAATACATCTGATGCTAAATATATTATGCTTTACATTCATTAAAAATGAATAATGCACTGGTGTCATATCAAAGGTTGAAATGAGACAACAACAGAGTTCATGATGGAAATCAATGCTGCATAAACAGCTGCTGTATTTCCAGCATAGTGCTTTAATGTGAAGTGGCCAAATATATGATGAAGTATGCATGCATTAGGACATCGTGTCATTCAAGGTGCATACACACATCTATTGATTAGCCTTCTAAATTCTATGAATCTTTGCTATGACTTTCCTGGTAGCTGGTCTGAGCAGTGGGATGACTGGGGTGCAGCTCTAGGGCACATCAAACATTGTGGGCGTCTTTCACGTCTGCACACTGTCTACTCCTCCTCCTTTGGTACCCAACGTGACGTGGCCCACATGAAACTGGGCTGTGATATAAACGGTTGCTGCAGCAGCAGCCAGGGTATCTTTTGCTTAGCCCTGCTCTCTTTTCCAGGCCTCTCCTGGACTAGAAGACTGCTCACTATGAAGCTGCTTGCCCACATCCTGTGTCTCTGCCTGGCTCTGGCATGGGCTCAGTCGTAAGTATTCTTGCACTTCACCTGAAGCAACAACCGGCATGTCGTTTGTAAACTTAAAGAAAATTATTAATAATGAATTTGTTCTATTTTTTCTGTTAAACCAGGGAAGAAGCGCATGCATCAGGTGAGTTGATGGAAAGCATTTATACTCATTTTGACATCACTGGTTTGATTGGTCATTAGGGAGACATTTCTCATCATGAATATCACACAATTTCACATGACCATGATGTTCTGCAGCCGTCCTTGACCGCTGTGAAGGATTTGAGATGGATGCTGTTGCAGTGAACGAAGAGGGAATCCCATACTTTTTCAAGGGTAGGTCCCTACATATTGAGGAATCATGGGTAGAATTCATCATATGAGCTCAATACAATAATAAGTTGCTTGTCTTATGTCCTCAAAATAAATCATACTTAAACATGTGTCAAGTGATTGCACAGCACCATGTGTTGCTTTCTGCAGTTTCAACTCACAAGTTGTGGAAGAAAATGCATGTTGTTCAATCTAAAGGTTGTGTCCTGTATTTCAGGTGACCATCTGTTCAAAGGCTTCCATGGCAAAGCAGAGCTGGCCAATGAGTCTTTTGCTGAGCTGGACGAGCATCATCACCTCGGCCATGTAGATGCTGCTTTCCGCATGCACTACGAGGACAGCCCCTCCGACCACGACCACATTTTCTTCTTCTTGGTACGGTCCAGTCTGTGACTCCTCTGATCTTTCTCAATATTGACATTAGGGTTAAGATTAAAAGTATTCCTTCCAATAATATTAACTCTTTGGGTAATGCCCCTGCAGTGGCCAATGAATATGGGAGACATTCACTGTGTCAGAGCTGTTTTTCAGCTTTTGTCACAGTGCTCAAAATGTCTATTGACACTATTAACAGCCTGTATATAACAACGGATTTCAATAGTTTCAGATTAACTGTTATGTAACAGAGATTCATGTCCTAGATGCAATCACCCTCCTGTAACGAAAATCACTGCAGTCTGTATTTTAAGTTATCTAGCTCAACATTAATACTTATCAGATGTGAGAATACCCTCTTTTATAAACAACTATCCCTTTGTGTAATAGTTCAGTGAAACAAAATGCATGTCTCTCAGAGAGGGAGCAGGTAAGGTAACGACAAAGTTTAGAAGGTTGCAGAGTTTGGCAACAGGCAGTAACGTGCAAAAGGGCATAAACTGGACTGCAAGAGCCGCAATCCAAAGCAAGTGGGACAACAGCAACAAAAGAAGTGGTCAGGTGATGAAGAAAGACTGAAGGACAGTGAGGACCACTGCTGGACAAGTAGGGAATAGCAGGTTCTGAAAAGAGACTCACAGGCCAGCAGACCCAATTGTAGAAAGTTATGAACTTACTGTCATCATGACACCTTTGCAATCATCACACTTTCCTGCACTACATCCTTTTTGTAAGTCTCCTGGGGTAAAGCTCCTCGTGAAAGCATGACTACTTGTCAGTTTAATCTGGTCCTCGCGGCGGTCCTTTGATACAGGACTACAAGGTGTTCAGCTATTACCAACACAAGCTGGAGGATGGCTACCCCAAGAACATCTCTGAAGTCTTCCCTGGAATCCCTGACCACCTGGACGCTGCCGTGGAGTGTCCCAATCCAGAGTGTGATGAAGACTCTGTCATCTTCTTCAAGGGTCAGTGTATAAGTGGACTGAGAAGAGGTTCTTTATGACAATGCCACCAATGCACTGGTGTATTTGCCTAGAAGGGGTGAGCAGTAGGAATTACCCAAGGGGAAACAGGAGTACAACGATTTATTAATAAATGATCACATAAATATAGCATACTATGGCATAAAATACAGGGTTTAAAACTAACATAAAAACAAAGCTTTGTATAAAATGATTTAAAAGTCCGTTTTCCCTTGTCCCTTGTACGTCCACCGCTGCGTTTCCTTGTCCAGCCACACCAACACAGTCCACAAACCGCTCCCTCCAAGTCCAGCTCCGACTGCTAACAATGTCTATATTCAACACAATACATGCAGATATTAGGAAACCCACAAAACCTAAATGTAAATCCTAATTGCATAATTGCAAGTCAGTAAACGTAAGATAAAATACATGCAACTCAAAACACAGCAACCAAAGTATAACTGTAAAACAATTAAAGCAATTATGGCCAAAGTCTCACATACATTCTTACCTATCTCATTGCAAAAAAACCTTAATCGTTACTACCATGACTATGTTTACTTCAGGGTTGTTTTTGTGTTTTTTTTCAATAGGAAATTTTAATGAAATGAGGTGAGAGTACACTGAATAAGCGAACAATGTTTGGTGTGAATCCTTTTTTATCTTAACATTTTCAAACATTTTTGCTATTTTCTCATCAAAAGCTGCACTGGATTGAGCAGCTTTGATGGAAGTTTTTGCTCTCTGAGTGCTTCAAACAACCCGAACACTAAAGAGTCTCCATTTTAACCTCATAGCCTCAAGGACATTTCTCAGTATCTTAAGACATCTGAAGAATAACTTACATACTTACTAACATCATGCATAATCTTTTGTTGTAGGAGACGACATCTACCACTACAACGTCAAAACTAAGGCTGTAGATGAGAAAGAGTTCAAGTCCATGCCAAACTGCACTTCTGCTTTCCGCTTTATGGAGCACTATTACTGCTTCCATGGACACATGTTCTCAAAGTTTGATCCAAAGACCGGCGAGGTGCATGGCAGATACCCCAAAGAGGCTCGCGACTACTTCATGAGATGCTCCAAGTTTAGTAAGTGAGAAGAGAGAGTGTCAGTGACTCAAACATCAATCAAACATTACTGAAAAGCACATTTTGCACATTTTAGTCAGTTTGGAAGCCATATTGAGCAAAGCTGACAAAGCTGATAAATATATATTTAACATTAGCATTATGCTTATTTGCTGTTCAGGTGAAGAGAGCGACCACGTGGAGAGAGAGCGCTGCAGCCGTGTTCACCTGGATGCCATCACATCTGACAACGCTGGGAACATGTACGCCTTCAGAGGTGAGATCTGACTGCAGACTACTTCTTCTGAAATGGTTACCAATTGCTTTGTGATTAGCCAAAGTAGATTTACAGAGAGTTATGTGCTGGAACAATTTCTTAATGAACAGTGGCCAAAGTCACTGCAGGCGGCAGTTGTTTACCCTTGCTTGCAGTCTTTATGCTAAGCTAAGCTAAGCTAAATTGCTAAACTAAGCTAAAATTTCTGGCGGTTGAAAATCGCAGTGGAAACACGCTGAAACAACATTGTTTTAATAATATTAACCAAGGCGACTATGGCACTTGTAGTCAACTTGGATTCACAACAGTTCCAACAGATTCCAACAATGACCCACTTTCACAGTGAATCAAAATGTCAACAGAAAACAGTCCTCATCCAGCATCCTCTCCTCTATGGCATTACTATGGTAACTGCTACGGTATTTTGTGTGTATCGTAAACAGCTAACTCTGCTGGCAGCAAATGGGAGTTTTGTATGTAGCCATATTTTGTCTAAAACATAAAATGAACATATTCTTATGTCAGCCACAAATCTACTCACCACATTAAGAGTTTCGTTAGCCAAATAATAGAATAGATCCTATTACAAAACCAGTTGGTCACCAGAGTTCTGCATGGGTTGACTCAGTACCCAGACCTGACCTGGATCCCGAGTTGAAATTCTATTCAATCTAATAGAGTTGGACAGGATCCTATTCTATTGCCACTAGTGTTGGCACTCTTTGTTAATGTCTAATACCCAAGTGCTTCAGAGTAGGTTCTCTATCAGCTCTGTTCAGGTCAAATGCAGTTTGGATTGAAGTGTGCTTGGGCCTATTTGGACCGGGTCTTACTGTCCTTGGTTCCCTTTCATGGAAAATAATTTACTCACATCAAGTTTAGGTAGATATTAGAAGGATCTATTTCAGATTGTGAAGACTCCTACCAGCCACCAGATTAAATTGAGAGACTAAAAGGTTTTGGAGAGGCTGGTGAATTGTTTATCATTTGGACTGTGTTCTTACAGTGTTTGCAGCATCTCTAAGTGATTCTCTTGTCTTGCAGGCCACCATTTCCTCCGTAAAGATGAGGGCAATGACACACTGAAGGCTGACACCATCGAGAATGCCTTCAAAGAGCTGCACAGTGAGGTGGACGCTGTTTTCTCTTATGAGGATCACCTTTACATGATCAAGGTAAACTACAGAGGCAAGCGCACATGCGTCATATTGATCCTGTCCTCACCTTTTCCTCAAGGCTAAAACACACAACATTTATCATTCTTTCCCTTCAGGATGACCATTTATATCTTTACAAAGTTGGCGAACCCCACACCCACCTGGACGGTTACCCCAAGCCTGTGAAGGAGGAGCTGGGCATTGAGGGTCCTATTGATGCTGCGTTCGTCTGCGAGGATCATCACATCGCTCACATTATCAAAGGTGAAGACACAGACAGCATCTAAAATAATATGCAAGGCTGATGACAATACATTAACTTATAGGATCATTTTGAAGATACTAGCCTGCACATTTACAAGCGCTGAAACTGGAATTTATGTAAATAGATTTAAGAATATGTATGGTTACGCATGTCTAAACAAGGTTCATTTCAGAAATTTAACAGTTTATTTCAGGCAGAGACACCACAGTCAAGGATTTGACCTTTGAGAGAAATGGCTCTGCTGGTTGAGGGAGCGCTCAAAAAATCAGAGCAGGAAAAGCAAGAATTCTGCTGAGAGAAGTAATCCCCCCTTAAAAGACACATACATGAATGTTAAATCTTAGTTAAATCAACAATACCGAAAGTATATCAAACAAGGAAGAGGTTAGGAGGGTGGAGGGAGCAAACAGCATTCACATGAGTGTATCAGCACAGTAATAGTGAAAAGCGTTGGGTTATAATGACTGTCCTCTGTGGCTGTGCTACACCTGTATGAACATGACTGGATGTTACTAGTCAGCTGATCAATAAGCCACTGATGGAGAAGCTGTTTTTTCCAAGTTATTTAGCAACACTTTGCTAAATCATAGAGCTGAATTCAAGAGCAACCCAGTAAGCACTGATTTGCACGGGGGTCTTTTTAGCCACGCTAGCGTCAGGCCCTATGAACGTCAATGTCTGTTTGTCAGTTGGTCCACCACTTTGGTCCCTCTGAAATATCACAACAACTTTTGGAAGGATTGCCATGAAATTGTATACAGACATTTAGGGTCCCCAGTGCTGCTAACGTGGCTGTAGACTGTTGTTTCCATCTTTAGATGTTACATATAACTATTGTTTCAACAGCATTTCAAGGACTGTATTATGATACGTAGTTAGGACCTGCTCCACAATGAAATCCTGTTGCTTATATGTAACCCTGAGGTCTGAGATTTCAGCCAGAGTGAGCCCAGTTTTGACCTAGACGTGCTTGCTAATGCTTACTGGGAAATAGCTTTTGGATAGATATTTTACCCTTCTCAAGCTTTTCACAATTGATAACTAGATACAGTACCCACTCACATCTCTTCCTGCCTGCTGTCCTCCAGGTCAGAACATCTATGATGTGGAATTGAAGGTCAGCCCTCGTGTTGCAGGCAACGAGCGTCCAATTTCCCTCTTCAAGAAAGTCGATGCTGCCATGTGCAATTCTGAAGGAGTTAAGGTGATCGTAGGAAACCACTACTACCACTTTGCCAGCACCTTGTTGTTTATTGCTGGCAGGGCCCTTCCTGAGCAGCACAGGGTATCCCTGGAGCTGTTCGGCTGTGATCACTAAGAGGCTTGTTTGACAGGACTGAATGGATTGTGCAGAACCTCACATACAACACAGTGAAACATGGAAAAACAACAGCACCAATGACATCATGCAGGAGGCCCCTAACAACGAGTCACTTAGCCTTTGACTACACGTTCTTACAGACAATGTTTCATACTAGTTGTTTCCCCTCTGTGTCTTACCTCAAAATAAGCTGTTTTATTGCTTTTTAAGCTCTGTGGTCCTCTATGTAAAGTGTGCTACCAAGAAGTTAAAGGGTATTACATCTATTTCTGTGATTCATTTTGTACAGTGTTGTTGTGAATAAAGAGGAGAGGCAACAAACAACGCAGAGAGTCTACTTTGTCTAGCAAGGAGGGACACTGAGAAGGTTAATTAGTGGTGTTTCATTTTATATGTTTGTAATTTCCTAATCATTTCCTAGGAAGTGTCCTAGACAGAACAGTGTAATTACTTTTTAATTGTATGGAAAATGGAGTTTTGTTTTGACACCGTTACTTGAGTTAAGGTTCGATTTGAGGGTGAACTAGTTTGGTCGCCCATGCACAGTGACAACCAACAAACAAGACAAACTAGTCATAGCAGACAACATTTAAAAGACATACTAGCACTGCAGCAATAACACTAACACAGAAACTAACACATATTCCAAGAGGACGTCATTGTACCTCAGGAGCCCACCTAGCCACTAAATTGATAAAAAAAAAAAAAGGACCAATAAAATAGGCAAAACATAGTACAACCTTAAACTGGCTATAATCAATATTTTTATAATGATAATGTATCAAATGACAATGTGAGTCACTCGTAGTGATGAACCTACCTTTAAAGCAACTTTACTGTTTTGGTTCGCTCTCACCACTCTATTGATGTTTTCAAAGTAGGCGGAATGGAATTAATTCATTCATTAAGTGATTAAGTGTACTGGTTGAACACTGTCTCTATTATGCAGTTCCTCTAATTTAATGGGACCTTAGGCACCTCTTTAAAAGGCCAGACCAAGCACAAGTTCTGGCTTTTTACCAGTAGAGGGCACAAGAGTTCCACTTCAGGGACCAGCTTGATTGTCATGACAGTAAAACCTTTGGCTTCAGTCGGTCTGTACGTCTGTCTTGTTTTCTCTCTCCAGCAGAGCATCACAGATAAGTCAGAGCAGGTGTGATATAATTTTATTCCTCTGAGGCGCACACTGAGACTGAGATTTGAGTTAACCACAGGGAGCTTTGGTTTTAGACTGAAATGTGGAAGATGTCAATTATTCGTCATGTGAAACCCCACAGACCCACTGTAGTTGGCAGAGACCTGTTGTTTTCTATCTGGTAGAATAGTCTCTGCAAAAAGATAATGATTTAACCACTTAAACTATCAAGTACCTGCCAGGGCTTCCAACTTTTCCAACGTGTGGGTCCAAAGTTTACAAAGATACCAAATATGTCAGGGTTTTTTCTATATTAAAAGATAAATAAGGTTCAAATTTCAAATGAAGGCTCAAGTCTTTCAAGTCTCTGAATGTGAGACCACGTCCTTTCAGGGCTAATAATAAATATTCAAGCTGTGTGACTATGCAAGGCCTGTCTGCTGCTGTCTTAATATTTTACTGTTCCAGGATTTCACTGGGTCAACACTGGACTTGACTTGAATGTTGTTGTTTTAGAGGGTCAGGAGTCAAGTCCAAGTCATTTTTGTGACTTAAGTCTGACTGAAATCTCAAGTGTCCAATGTACAGCTCTGTTCACAGATTTGAAATCACCAAAACTGCTTTCATTCGATATGAAACAGCGATTTAAATGCCTTCATTTGCTACACAGAAATTACTTTTCAGCAAAGCCAGGCCTGATAAACAGAAGAAGAAGACATTGATCATTAACAACACAGGCTTTGCAGTGATTTCGGGGGTTCTCCCTCCCGTCCTCAGTGACCTGCTGTGCATCATGCAGCTCTAAACTGAGGCAATGGGGTGATGTCAGCTTCATGACCAGGGCTGAAGTCTCTGATAACAGCACGCTTCATTGGATCACACAATCCCTTACTTCACCCCACCGCCTGGTGGGATGACAATGGAGGGTTAGAAACACTGAGGCCCTTCACCAGCACTGATATGATGCCACGATCGACTACAGACTCTGCCAGCCCAACAACACACATACATCAAATCTGGGTAATGTGTCTAATGAGAAGAACATGTTTTGAGATAGAAAGCACCAGGCCAGTAGTTTCTTTTAATGTTAAGTAAAAGGGCGCCTCGGTAGCTCACTGGGTAGAGCGCGTATCACATAGGCTGAGGTCTTCCAGCAGAGGCCAGGAATTGATACCGGTTCGGGCCCTGCTGTATGTCCTCCCCTCTCTCTGCCCCGCATTTCCTGTCTCCAAGTTGTCACTATCTAATAAAGGCTAAAAAATGCCCATAACTTAACACTGCAATTGGATTCAAGTATCTAGTCTAATCATGAACAGGCAGTGCAGATGTCACTGGAGACCTGTATGGCTCAATAACACAGGGTGTGGAGTCAAGTGAAATAGATAAGGTAAAAGTTTACTTGGTTAAAAAAACACAACAGACAACCGGATCAAAAATGGCATAAGCAGGCAGGCACGATATTCAAAAAGGCAGACAAGAAGACTGCAACACTAGAGCTGGGAGGACACAATAAACATTCTGGAAAAAGGCCATGATTAAAGGGCAGGTATACATATATCAGTTGCCATTTTATTAGGTACACCTAACTGAAACTAATGCAATCTAATACAACAGTCTTGCAATAGAGGATCAAGGATCTTCCATGAAGGTTAAAATGTTCAGTTTTTGTTTAGAGAGGTGTTGATTCAGCTTTAACATTTTGGAGGATGTAGTTTGTGGTTTGAACTGTATTGATTTATACTGACAGGTGTTTCTATTATTTTGTCCAACACGTCTATATAAGTGAGGGTGTGCTAAATAACACCTCTCTGTATGTTGCAGTAGAGTTTAACAGCACCACAAACTACAGCCTCCAAAATGATCTTCAGTTGAATCAACGCCTCGTTCAGACCTGCTTCAACAATCAGTAACTTTCACTTTCACAGCTTTGGGTGCAGCTTTTTTGTGACTAAATGTTTTATGCAATAAATCACACACACACACACACACACACACACACACACACACACACACACATATTTACTGCCTTTGTGGCTATCCATGCGTCTTCTCTTTTGCTCTCCAGTACGGACAAACAGCCGTTGGACTGTCTGTGGGCATGTACAGTATGCTTGTGCATGTGTGTGTGTGCATGTGAGTTGTCTCATTGCTGTTTGTGATGCTGCTTAATTAACTGGACAGGGAGGGTTGACGGACATCTGCTCTCAGCCTGTCGTTTAGGGTAGCTTGACCCCCAGTAAGTGTGTGTGTGTGTGTGTGTGTGTGTGTGTGTGTGTGTGTGTGTGTGTGTGTGTGTGTGTGTAGAACAAGCAGGTATGGACATTGGCCAAGACTGCCAGATAAACGTTGGATCTCATGACCAGATGGTGCCAGCTAGCGTCCCCTCTGTAGACTGGTGACCGCTAAAAACACTCCCCTCAGATGTAACCCCGGTGCCCTGCATCAAACTGTCAGAGAGAGCAGTGAACCAGTCTGGTAAAGACACACAAAGCACACACACACACACACACACACGCCAACACAACAAAATGATGCGGATAAACCTCACGGAAAAGGCAAGTATCTTTTACTGAAATGTATTTCCATCCTCAATCAATGCCGAAGCCACAACCTGTTTGGAGAACAGAAAGACGTTTATCAAATAGCCTGTCAATCAAAACAATCTTCATTCAGACAGTTTTTTATACTTTAAACTTGTCCTGGGGCAGGATGTTCCTTCATACACTTTACCAAGTTTCCCAGGTGCACATGCAAAAGCAGA
Source organism: Enoplosus armatus (assembly GCF_043641665.1). Classification (NCBI taxonomy): domain Eukaryota; kingdom Metazoa; phylum Chordata; class Actinopteri; order Centrarchiformes; family Enoplosidae; genus Enoplosus; species Enoplosus armatus. The sequence goes on along the minus strand of NC_092190.1, from coordinate 6,546,538 downwards.
GCCCCATATCAGGGTCCTCTGCCTTGCTTCAAGCTTTATATCAAGGTTATCTAAAATTTAGAACTTAGAAAAATGACAAACAGCAGCCAGGATCGGTAAAGCTTATCTAATTTCCTAATTAAGATGATAAATTAAAGTCCAAACACACTTTTCCCCTCCTCTCTCCTTTGTCTCTTGTTACCTCCTTCTCTCCCCTTTTCTCTTCACCTTCCTCCTCCTTCCTTCATCAGTCTGTACTTTAAACTTTTTCTCTGCCTTCTTGTCTGTCTTAATCTGAAGCTTTTCTCTGCAGTTGGCAGTGTGCCTGGACTTTGCTCTGCCGCTGTTTTTGCTGCCTTGCTGTGAGCAGTCTTCCACTCGATCCTTCCCTCCCTCCCTCCCTCCCTCCATAAAGTTGCCACCACCTCCTCATCCCCTCCTATCACCTCCTCCTCTCCTGTATCTCTCCAACCCTCCTCCCCCACAGTGTCTTGTGGATTGGGTTGTGCGGAGCTGTCAGTCCCTGGCTGGGCCTGCCAAGCTGCACGTCCTGGTCAGAGGGGAGGCCGGGGCAAATGGTCGGGCGTTGTTGTGGGTCCGGCCGACCTCCCACCACTGAGCAGCGGACCCCCTCAACAGATTGAGCCTCCAGCTGGCCGGCACGGGGCCCGCCATGGCCCCATGCTGAGGGCACACATGCCACAAAGCACAAATTCCCACTTGCACACAAACACGCACACATACACCAACACACTAAGACTCAAACATACATGCAGACACACAAACACCAATCTGCAGTGAACTCACTCATTCACTGAAGTTTAAAGAAAAATGCACTAAACACAAGAGGATCTCAACAGTCAGCTTTACACAAAGCAAAACATACTTCAGCTGTGTCACAATTCATTTTTGAGTCATCTCATCAGTCCCTTCAGTTCTTTGTGATTACAGTATTTCAGTCAAAAGTGACAGCCACAGCTTCTCCAATCCTTTTCAAAAAGAAATAATAAATAGTCGTCTTTAAAAGCTATTCAGATGTCACTGATTCAATTGAATAAGTTCCAGTGACAGTGAAAATGACTTCTCTGTACTCGGTAATCTCTGTAATGCAGTGTAAGAAGTGTAAGTGTAAGTTCAGCGGTCCTTTCCAACATAGTCTCATGGATGTCTGTGTGACTTTGGCTTCTAAAAATCTTCCTCCAAAAACTGTAGTGATAAAAAATGGCAAGTACTTTCAAAATTTGACTTGTTTTTGTGGAAACATTGTGGCTTACAACTACTGCAGAGACTCGAGGTCGAATATGTGTTCATTCTTGCCTCTACAAGAAACGCTGTCTAATTGTTTAAAACAGTTCACGGTTCTCACAAACCCAGTGGTTGAGTAGAAAATTACAACCTCTATATACTTCTGCTCCAAACTACCATATTTTGATCCGTGAGTTGAGACTAAGATGGTTCTACAAATCTTGGTGGAGTCCGAGGGATGAACAGAGGGAGTTCTTCTTTGTTTATGATCTGTTACTGTAGTATTGTAGGTGTAGTCACACCTTGTTAGGCAGCCACTGTACCTATCTGTCCTTCCTCTCATTTACAGTTAATTCCCAGTTTGCCTATGTTGAGTTCACTACCTCTCTCTGTCTCTCTCTCTCTCTCTCTCTCTCTCTCTCTCTCTCTCTCTCTCAGCTAGGTGAAATTCTTCCTGTCTTCATTAGCTACACTTGCAGAGGGAGGTTTCCTGCCTGCCAAGGTCCTCCGGGCCCCCAGACACCAGTGCAGAGGCCTCCAGGGGCCAGAGGAGCCAGGCTGCACACTGTCGGTCTGCAGTCTGTTCTCCAGTTGTGACAGCGAACGCATCCTTATGATGACAATTAGTGGCTGTTAGAGTGCACAGATGAGCAGGGGAGGCAGGGGAGAGAGAGAGAGAGAGGGTCGGGGGGGGGGGGGGGGGGCAGGTGGTGCAAAAAGCAGGACACAATTAACAAACATGGGAAAAATACCCGCTAATGAGGACGGGCAAAGCTCATGGGACCTGGCGAGATGGAGGGGTGAGGGAGGGGAGGAGGGATTATGACTTTAACTCTACATCAGGGGAGCAGGGTGGAGGAAAGGGGGGAGGCAGAGCAGGAATTACTTTGTGACAACACACATATGAGGTTGAAAGACTAAGAAAGGACACTCTTCTTCATGGGTCTTCACAGGTCAGCTCGGTGCCTGGTAACTGAGACCTGATCTGGGACCCGAGTTGGGCCGAGTCCAAATTATATTCTGTCTAATTGGGTTGGGTAGATTGTATTGCTGCAGGTCCCGGGTCTGTGTCAATATGTCTAATACTCAAGTGGATCTAAGTGGACTTTTTATCACCTCTGATCATGTGGTGTGTCGTCATCATCACAGGAGAAAAATGTTTGTTTTATTCCATGACGGAGAGCATGAACTGTGAAGAGTGGGGAAAACGGAGACTGTCCTCCAAGAAGAATGCCAGCATAGGTTGTTTCAGCAAGTGCCCCACAACGACATCTGTTCACGTTGAAGTGACAAAGTCCTGTAATGGCTGCAGTAATTATGACGAGAGCAAAGCAGGAAGTCATGTGATTATAGAGCAACAAAGTTAAGAGAGAGTCGATGTTAAAAGCATGACCAAACAACCTTGTTCCATAACCTCAACCTTAAGTGTTTATTATTGTAACCATGATGGTCCCCCAACCTTAATGAAATAGTCAAGTTAACCCAGGAAGGCCCAGACAAATGATGTTTAAATAAAGTTAAATTTGAAAGACTTGTTGGGAAAATGACATGTATGGCTTCTCTTTATGTATGTTGGGTTTAGGCAAGTTTCCCACAGCTCTCTTTAAAGGGTAATTCCGGTATTTTTAAACCTGGGATCGCCTCAGCTGGCAGCTGCAAAAGGACTGCAATGGCTGGGCAACTGCACGTCCACTAAGTGCTTGTGCTTGTAGTGGTTGTTATCCTAAGTGTCTGACAACATTATGAAAAGGATCCCTAAGGACAAGGAAAAGGACATTTTTGTTAAAGAGTAAAAAGAACTCACGTTTCCAACGTTGTCTTCCTGCAACAACACACCTCTTGTGAGATTTCAGAACGAGACTTCTCCTTGAGCGAGACTTCTGTTTCAGAATCAGAATCAGAAATTCTTTATTGATCCCTGGGGGGAAATTACACAGTTACAGGTGCTCCCATTCAAGAGTAGAAAGTAGCTTAAATTTAGAAATGAGAAGTATGTACAAAAAACTCCAGCGCCCAACGTGGTTAAACAAAAAGGATCTTACTCTTTTCACCTCAAACTTAACATGACTCAATTTAAACCCTGAAATTAATTAAAATATTGCTAGACTATTTTTCGAACTACAGTGACACAAAATATAAGTTAAGTGTCAGTTTTGGCCTATCCAGATCATACAGTAACAACATTGGCAATGCATCCACACCCGTGGGACTATTTCTCTCAAGTTTTAATGAATCATTAAGGAGAAGAGACTCTGCAAACATTTTGGCTCGAAGCAATCACTGGTGTCATTAAGAAGGTACCTGTTTATGTAGGAGAGAGACTCGTTACTACTGACACTGCAAGTCAACAATCACTGCTCCATCAAAACCTCTTTTATCTATTAAGAAAATAGTTCCTTCCACTACAAATTCCTCACTGATGACAGAAAAAAATAGACACCTGCCGTGCAGTCTGACGCATGTTTCTGATCTCAGCTATTAACTAAAAGTTAATTTAAAGTTTTAATAAACCAAAATAATTCTTTTTGGCAGGAAGATCTTAACTAAGTTAGGTCAAGAGGAGTCCAAGCCAAGTTTCAAGTACTAATTAAACTGATTGACTGAAAGTTCTACGTATGTAACTTTTGCTGCACATGAATATATATTTGAGTTTTTCTATAATTAGCCACCAAAAGTCATATCAGACCAAATACGGATATGGAAACTAATCCCCTGCGTTGTATTGAGCAAGATTACGCTTTATTGCTTGTGATATTTGTAAGAGGATGATTGTGCTATTTCCTCTTTCAAAAGGTCCAAGTCTCCAGCTCTGGTTTACCCTTCGGGTGAACTTCAGCTTGACCTGGTATGGCATCCCTAAAACCTGAAGTACAGATCCTCTGCAATCCCACGACACCATCATACCCCGTCTTCTTCCCATGACCCACATCCAGTCTGTGTATGAGCTGTGCATCATCACGCACCGCATCTATTGTCTCCCAGCACAACAAATGAAGGGTTAATAACTGGCTAACCTAGAGAGACATGTAGCTAAAACAACAATAACAAAAACAACAACAATTCACAAAGCCCTCCCCCCAAAAAAGAAAAGAAAAAAAAAAACTGTGACAATGATGCCATCCAGGGAGCACAAGTCCTCTATTGTTGAGGGCTGACACGCCGTATTGTGCCTGGCAGACTACATTGCCTCATAGCAGCTGGGATGTGCTGGCAGGGGAAACAGGCCTGACTGTCATCAGCTGGGGGAGATACAGTGTGATGCAAGCAGCATTACATCACATATGATCCTCCAGGCAATCGCCTCTACACCGCTCAGCACTGTTTGACTGGCTGTAAGAGATGCTATGGGTTCATCTGAGGACTGACAATACAAACCACTTGTTTTTCTTTTTTCATCCTCAAAACTTCATTGAACACGTTTCTGAGAGAATGTGGACGTGAATTTTGATAGAGACGTATTCAAATTTAAAGGGTTTTTTTGGGATACATATACGAGCTTTGGAGGTCATTTTTGCAATTTTTAAAAGTTAATTTTATACCTTAAATGACTCTTAATCGTTTAATACAGATTAAGGTTATAGCTATTAAGCTTAATTAATAATAAGAGTTTCCCCCCACAGCTTGCAAATTAAGCAAACTTTAAGGTATTTCAGTCCAGAGAGACAAAGACTCTTTTTTAGGAGGTTTGTCTGCTCAAGACTTGGTTTGAAATTTGTTTCCTACAGACAAAATCCCCCCCCCCCCCCCCAGCACAAATTCACAAATTGCAATTCCAGGTGCTCCAGTTTCCTCCCACGGTCCAAAGACATGCAGATGAAATGAACTGGCAACTTCTATCAGGAGGCAGGTTTGAAACGGAGAGGAGAATAACAAAAAAAAGAGTTATCCAACTTGTATGTACAAGTTACAAGAAACCCCTACATGCAGCCCGGAGGAGCATGTTTCAGCCTTGAGTTCTGTGATAAACTGGCTGCCTGTCCAGAGTGTATCCCTCCTCTCCCCCAGTGGATATGCTACAGCTAACAGCCTGTGTGAATGGATGGATGGAATAACAAACAACCTTTAAAGGTCAGAATCTACACTTGTAGCACATTTTGTTTGGTTTATTAAACTTTATATTTACTTAATATTATACATTATGTACTTTGTTTTCTTAGTATTGTCATTTTTTCTTTCTCCATGTTGCAGTTCCACTATACCGCCACTTCCTGTTATTCCGTTTATGTGACACCTACGTCTATCTGTCCTGGACTCTTGCTGAGGTTTCTCTTTTTGTCCCATTGAGGCTTTTTGTACAAATGGAGGGTCAAAGCATAGAGGATGTCCTATGTTGTACAGATTGTAAAGGTCTTAATGAGGAATTTGTGATTCTGGACTATTGAAATAAACTTTTATTGACATTTATCAAAAGTATGAGATTAAATTGACCTTGAAGGATTAAATCATCTTCACAGACTTCACAAAAAAGACACATTTATCAGATAATTTTAATATCATTCCTAGTAATATTACATCTATACACAAGCACATAAGGTCACGTTTCAGTGTATCTGTGTGTGTGTAAAAATGCCCCCATAGATACTTGCACTGGTTTCAAGCCTTGTAAAATACACAGAATCTAATGTCTACAAGTCTTGATGCAATTAAAATAATGTCTCCCCATTATCTGCATGCAAACAAAATTAGCTACAGGGCTGTTCTGTCAGTTTTGAACTGATGAAAATGTTGACCTAATCGCTGCACTTACCACACACACACACGAACACAACCACAAACATGCACAGATGCACACAGACAAACAGACACACACACACACACACACACACACACAGTTTTCTCAGGCAGGTCCTAATTGCCTATAAATGTCAGTGTGAGTCAGTGTGCGATTGTCTTCTGGTAAATTAACTGGTGGGACTGGCACCTCCTCATTAGACAAGAGATACACGACACAGTGAGAACACAACACACTGGTCAACCCTCAGTTTGCAGCTACTGGCTACAACCCTGAACTCCCCTGGGATTTTATCAAAGACAGAAAGAGGTGGTGTGTGTGTTTGTGGCTGAATGCGTGTCTGTGTGCATATGTCTGTATGTGCGTGCACATTTTGTATTCATGCGTTTGTGCTCGTGTGTGCATCTGAGTCCTCCTGAGGGAAATTAGTCGTCTCTACCCTGCTCTATCTCCAGGTCCGTCCCTGATGTTTTCTCTCTCTGCCAGGACACTCCCACTCCCATCGGGCCACACTGCGGCTAATTGCTAAATACACTGGCTGTTGTTTCAGATGTTGCCAACAGTCTCTGTAGAGATAATTGGGAAACAATATCCAGAAACATTTTATGCTGTCTTTTACAGAACCAGCGCTGATCTGTCAGTTACAAGTTGACATGATCACATGAACCTTACTTTGTCTTAGACACCAAGATCCAGGTTTCTGCAAAGGAGGTTGTGTTTTTGGTCCAATTGTTGGTCCCATGTTTGACTGTTTTTGTTTGTTTATTAGCAGGATATCAAAAAACAAATTGTCAGAAGATTATGATTGTATTTGGTGGAAAGTTGAGCCATGACCCAAGGAGCAGGTGGTACGTTTTAAAGCATGCGGCTCTGTGAGGCTTTAGTTAGAGCAAAATGCTAACATCAGCATGCTCACAGTGACAATGTTGACGTGCTGATGTTTAGCAGGTATAATGTTCACCAAACCAAACCAACCAAATAACAATCATATGACACTGTTTAGCAGTTGTGTTTGGAGTATACTGCCTACTTCACTTCCATCTCGCACAAACCTGCAGTTGCTTTGTCCCACACGAAATGCATTTTTAGTAGCTGATGAGCCGGTTGTGTGAATTCATTCCTTTTAACTACAAAATAAATCTGAAAGAGGCTCAGATTATCTCTTGGTTGGAGTTTTAGTGGTTTGGTGAAAACCCGTCATTTGTGAAAGTGATGGGCCTGCAGACTACTATTCATATCAGCATCTGAATGGATCTGTAGCTTTTCTCCTTGACCGGCATCACTTTGTGAGAGCTCACACAGAGCACAGCGCCACTCTTCACAGCACTCTGTGAACTTTAGTCAGTCGTTTCTCTAAAGGTGTAAAAGCAGAGCAGTGAGCATCTTTCAGAGCCCTGGAGATATATATATATATATATTTATTATGTATTTATTATCTGCTGCCAATTTAACTTAATTTTCCAGCTGAAAACGTGTTGTCTGTCATTTCTGCGTGAAACAAACAAGCATTGAAACAGTTGCTGCTCCTTGAAACGAGTGTGAGAATAGAAGGTTTTCAGGCTGAGCAGCATGTATGAGCCATCTGTTAGACAGTGAATGTGCCTCTGCTTCCTTCACTGTGACAGCACTCACTGTGAATTACACTGTTACCGCCAACTGTCTCTCATACTGAAAAACAGGGACGACTCTGTATACAGTATGCTGATGGTACACAGATTATAGTGGTCAGCCTGTCGCTCATAGTCCAAGATAGAAAGAAAGACAGAAAAGAAAGAGACAGAAAGAAAGAAGTGACACCATTCAGACTGTCACATAAGTGTCTCCTCTGTGGGTTTGGATGCAGGTGTGTGTTTCGTCTCCCAGGCTGTGTTGTCTTTGTCTTTGTATGACACACTGAATAAGGACAAAACACACACATGAACACCAAACCAGCCAGTCTTGACTAGTCAAAACCAGCATGAAGTGTTTCTGTGTATCCTACTGAGGAAGGAGTAATCCAATTTGAATTTTTACATTTAAATTTTGATGCTTAACATGTTTTTTATTTCCTCATATGTGCGACTGCTTACGTTTTGCAGATTTCCACTGATATCAATACAGCCCACACTAAATAAAAGATGGCGCAGGATTTCTTCCTCGCTTAATGACTGCAGTGATCCTCAGCAGCATCACGCTCAGTGCTGCCACTGGTGGATGAAAGTTGTGTTCCAACAGTCTATGTTTGATCAGTTGTTATTGGGATTTAACTTCCAGCCACAAGTGACTGCACTGACACAATGCTCCTGAGCAGCACTCATCAAGACATCTGATGCCATCTTTGATTTATCAGGAGTTGTATTGACTTTAAGGGAAATCACACCCTTTTAATCGGACTAAAGCTGGATTGATAGTCAACACAAAAGGTTAATGGGAGTCCAGCTGTGCATGCCTACAGCATGACTGAAGGTAAAACGTCAGATTTTATCTGTTAATACCACCACTGCAACACTAGACACATGTGTCATACATGTTCAGGCTGTATGCTTTAATTTATATTCCTCACAGTATCTGTTTCTACATTCTTTAATTTGCTATGTGAAACAAAGTCATGGTGATTACATCCAGGTAACTTATGACGTTATTTCGTTATGTGTCATTACTGAATAGGAAACACAAGCAATCACTGTGCTTATGTTCATTCATTTGATCGAGAGTGGCGATTGTGGTGAGTCGAAGGTTTGCAGAGGAGATGGCTTTGCTAGATGTTTGTTACTGAAAACGAGAAGATGAACAAACTTCCTTAATGTTGTCTTCACTCTCAACAATTTCCAACGCCATCAGGAACGTGTGGGAGAAAACACAGGCTGACCAATCCCAGTTCTTGCAGTCCCATGCAGCCGACATGCATTTTTTAGAAGGTGCATGTCGGCCATGGGTTAGCCTACGCACGTAGCTGCAGTCGGTACAACGTAACCCCTTAACACAGTCTTAAGTCATGTTTTTGTTACTTTAAACCCGCCTGACATTGAATGTTTTTCTCCCAATAAGTCGTTAAGAAGAAGCCCTCTCTTCAAATTGTTTATGTTGACTTCAAAGAATATTCAATCATATTCAAAAAGTGCACAAAGAAAGTAAAGAGAAACACACACACACACACATGCAGAGAGACAGAAACACACACACACACAATGTGAAGCCTCAGACAGAGAAGGAGGATGTGTCTGAAGGCGACAGACTTTCTTTATTCTTTCTCTTTTTGTGTTCTCTCTCTCTCTCTCTCTTTCACACACACACACACACACACAGAGGCATCTCTCTTCTGCAGCAGCCTTTCAATACTCAACTGTCACTGAGACTGTATGGTGACCCGATCCTATTCTGCTGGTACACACACACGTGCATACACAAACACACACACCCTTTGTCCCTACTCCATATATAGTCTCTTTAGAGTTAAAGCTGTGTGTGTGTGCGTGTGCTTAGGTGTGTGTGTGTGTGTGTGTGTCAGTAGGAGAGCACAGGGACGCCAGTGCTTTTAGTTAATCTTTGCCGTGTCGTTGCTAATAGATCAATTACTTGGTGTTGCAGTGTGCCACTGGGTCATGTCAATGTCTCTGTGAATGAAATAGAGCTGCAACTAACTATTATTTGCATTATGGATTAATCTATTGATTATTTTTCCCAATTGTCTATGAAATCATCCGTTTGGCTAGCCTGTCCATCACGGTTCTGCAGCAGGTCATTTTTGGTCTTCTAGGTTTTCTTTTGTTTATAAAATATCAGGAAATTGTCCCCGTCACAATTTCACAGAGCCCAAGGTGACATCATCAAATTGCTTGTTTTGTCTGACCAACAGTCAAAAAACCCAAATATATTAAAATAACACATGAAATCCTCACATTTCAGCCGAAAGAAACAAATATTTGACATTTGTGCTTTGCCAAATGGGCAATATGTCTGATCCATCACAATTATTATTGATTAATTTTGTCAATTGACTGAACATATACTAAAGTGCTACACGTTAGCCTTATAATGCTAATTTTAACTTTAATTTTACTTTTTAACTTTCCCTAATGTGAAGACTTGAAAATATGAACAGCTCTAATAAAGTGTTGAAGTTGTTAATATTTAAATTAGTCTGCAGGATGGACTTTCCTGCACTGTGAAAGTTAGCACATGTATGACAGTGGGGTGGCTGTATGTTTTGGGGGTGGCAGCAGTGTGTGTGTGTGTGTGTGTGTGTGTGTGTGTGTGTAGCACAATGTTTGTACTGTGGGGGTATGCAGACAGATGGCCGGGACACTTGTGCGTCTGTGGTTGAACAGTCCCACCATTGTCTGTGTCACAGAGAGAGTGGATTGTTGTGGCGGGCCGTCACACTGTAGTGTCTGTAAATCTCACATGTTCTGAGCACCAAAACACACTCTGACTCCCAGAATGTGTCGACAGATCATTTATCTCCAAACGTGACCTTTATTTAAGACCCTATTTTTAAACCCAACCCTTTTTGACATAAGGTTATATTAACCATAAACACAAGGTTAACATGATTACTGAAGAGGGGTTTACTTGCTATGTCTTAGTTTTCACAGTCAGTTAACAGTCAGTTAACACACCGGTTTTGACTTTGGTTGTGAAATTATGAACAGTGGGTTTTATATTGTATGACACTTACACTACATGGCCAAACATACAGTATGTGGATACCTGAACACACAATGTAAACACTAGAGCATCATACCGGTATCAGAATAGATGATTGTTAAGTATCTCATTCAAAAACCATGAGTTTACACCAGAACCCTTAGTTCTAATGAAGGGAATAATACTACAGGGTACAATATTTAAGACATAAACAAACTTCCAACTTTGTGGCAATAGCTTGTGTTTGTCCCTGTTTCAACATGACAATGACCCCGTTCTCAGTTCGGTGTGGAGGAACTTAACTTGTCTGCACAGAGCTCGGACTTCAACCCCATCCAATACTTTAGGATGAACTGGAACACCTACTGTAAGCCAGGCTTTAATGCACCAAGCTTGATGTGTATGGTTGTAACATCACTGGTTTAATTCTGTATCCTTGGTAAGTAGTCCACCTTTCTCTCTCCCTGTATTTCCTTTTATTTTCAACTGTTAACTAATCCAATAAAGATAAAATGTCTTAAAAAATAATCCTTAAAAATAATAATTTTGCATAATGCCTTATTCCCTATACCAAAGATGACTCGTATGAGCATTTCCTGATCTGCCACCTCTACAACAAACAACACCAGTCCTACTGTGGTTCAGACTAAAGCAGGAGAAACATGTTAAATATATTTAAGAAGCATTTTTTTAATAAGCAGTGACACATTATTATATCCTCCGCTGCCACATCCTTCGTTTTCCACTTCTATGCTGACGATGCCCACCTCTTCAGGTCCACATGGACCCTCTCCGCTGCCACCTGCTCTCCCCTCACCACCTGCCTGACAGATGTTTAAAAAAAGATACAAAACTGGCTTCACATTACACCTTCCCTCCAAGACTGCAACCTTGGAGTTAACCATAACCCCGGCCCATTCTTTCCTCCCCCCGATCACCATTTACTGCTGCAGAATCACATCCATGCTTTCACAACAGGCTTGATTACTGCAACAGTATCCTCTATGGCAACAAATATTTGTTAGTACCAAAGCCCTTAACAAACTCCTGTATGTTCAAAATTCTGGTGGCCATTTGTTTACCTGTACCCACTCAAGAGACCATATCACACCAGCTCTCCACAAACTTCACTGGTTTTCTGAATCAACTATAAAATTCTTCTCATGACCTACAACACCCTCTGTAACTTAATTGTATCTCCCTATAGCTCCGTAATCTCCTCCACCAGTCCTCCACCCCCTCTTATTGCTGCAGGTCCAATGATGCCAAGGTCTTTCAATCATCTTACTGATCTTGTAGCTCTGCTGTCTTCCTTTACTTCTTGACAGATTTACATAAAACTAAACCTGGTGGAAGATTCACACACCGGCATCCCACACAGACAAACACATCAGTTAAGACCCAGAGAAAAACACAAGAGTGAAAATACTTTCCATTATTTCCCAGATCTGAAAATATCAAGCTCCAGTCGTCTTTATGTTTGTTTGCTCTGAAAAGAAACAGACATGTTTAAAGTGACACCTCATTCTAAAAGTGTACAGATGGGATCCAACACAAAAGAACTTTGAACCAATTATCATAATCTCTCTCTCTCGCTCTCCCTTCATTTCCCCTCATGATTAAACATGGGAGAGTTAAATCAGACGATTAGCATGCTGTCAGGGAGAAGTCTAACTGCTGTTGTGTTTCACAGTGTGAGAGACAAAGCGCTGGCCTGCACACCGACAAGCCTCCCCGGCCAGCTACAGTAAACTGGTAAACACACGTCTGTTTGGCTCAGCGGGGGATGACAAACACCCGCCGAGGAGGCAGAGATGAGAGGGCGGGAGGAACTGAAGAGAGAGCCCGTTTTGACTCTTTGGCTTCTGTGTCTCTTGGCGCCTAATGTCCAGAAATCTGGGGCCAAACAAGTCATTCTGAAAGGTCCCGGCGTGACTGCCAAAAGCCGAATGGATGGAGACAGAAGGAAGAGGGAGCGGGGGGGTAAAGGGCAGTTTATTTTAGAGAGGGAGATTGGACAGTGGACTCACCTTCAGTTTGTTTTTTAATTTTTAAGGTTGGAGGGAGGGAGTGGGTGGACACAGGAGAGAAAAGCTCTGATGAAAGAAAGTCCCAGTCGGATGCATAGAGCGGCATTTCCTCCACTATGTCTATTTTTATATCAGGACAGCTGTGAGTGTATTATGGCTGTTCTTGCACGCTGACTTAGAATAGAAAAACTTGGTTTGATATACATTTTGACACGGTATTTTCTGTGGCCATGGTAGAAGGTCTATTAATTTCTCGACAGGTGAAGTGTTGTGTATTACTGCGAGCTCAGATTTCTTCTTGACCAATGACATAACCCTTTCTACTACAGAAACCCAGGAACTTTTTTTTTGGTCCATTCGTTTGGACGTTAGAGTTTCCAAAAGAAAACTATGTGATAATTGTGATGTTGTCTCATCACATGCATTACAATGGAGTCCAAAGGAGGGTGCTGCTTCCTGTAATTGGCCCTTTAACACAGAGTGTGTCGTCGGTGACGTTTGCGCAAGCGCACTTTGGATCACCATAATTACGTCACGGTTTGCGCTATCGGAAATTTTCCAACGGTTTCTGAAAGCTGAGACGTTGCGCTTTACAGCCAATACGGTGTCATTACGGTAATTTCACTCGCGCCTCTCAGACATTTTGAGGCTTAGGTTTTAACCCTTTAAAACCTAAACCTGACTGTAAAGCGCAACGTCTCAGCTTTCAGACACCGTTGGAATTTTTCCGATAGTGCAAACCGTGACGTAATTATGGTAATCCAAAGTGCGCTTGCGCAAACGTGTCTCCTACGACACACTCTGTGTTAAAGGGATAATTTACCTAATCTGACAGACAGACAGACAGTGATGCACAATAAATACTTTTAGTTACTAGTTTAGGTCCTGGTCCTCTTTGGTTGAAAAGGGCCCAGATTGTCTCTGCATTGCTGTATACCAACCAACATACATGTACTCCTATTTTTCGTGCCCTCACTCAGTGACATTTGGAGGTCGTTGGTCTGAGTTGATGTCTGTCTCCCTGAAGCTCTCAACGAGGCTGATCGGCCTGGCCGCGAGCCTGCCGCGCCGCGCTTTACCGTGCCGTGTAACCATGCCGACAGGATTGGGCCGGGGTCCAGGAAGACAGTCGGCTCTGGAAGCTGTCAGCAGCAGCTCCGTTTGACAGCATGCAAATGTATGCAAATGAAGAGGTCCAGCCATGACACCTGCACACAGGAGGAATGGACCATGCCCTTCCCAACAGAGGACTCAGGATGGTGGGTACGCTGCCCAACACACACACACACACACACACACACACACACACTGCAATCCTTCATTAGTTTCTTTTCACTCACATTAAGAATTATTGTCCACAATATAATGCTTATATAAACAGCCCAAATCCACCAGATCTTTAAAACCTTTCACACAACCGCTCTGCTTTCTGAACGTATATATTCTTTCTGTAAATCTATGTTATGTTTAAAAGTTTCCAAAACATTCAGAATCATGGTGTGTGCTATTGTACTGAGTGTCTCCTTCACTTTAACCTGACAAACAGGTTAGTTATTTCTTTATAGGTATTTGTGGCGAGGGACTACTTGATTACTTGCACAAACAAACAAAGTTCTGTTAGTGCTGCTTCTTCGTTATACAAAATGGTATGACACAGCTAATATGACATACTTTCCTAATTTTGGACTCGGTTCTCTGCGCTCCTTCAAAGTTCAGCAGTAGGTCAAAAGCGCAAATTTGTGTGTCAAAGTTCACCCAAAACACTCAAACAATTGATTGACCAGAATTTGTCAACTTAGTGTGTCCACACTAAAAACTTGTTTTGTCAGAGTTAGTCCAGACTGACAAGATCCGACTTGATCAGTAAAATTGAATGTAATGTGGTTTACTGTGCGGATTTATTTGTTGAGGCTGTTATTTTTAATAATACACAAGTTGTAAGTTGCACCTGCATTGCATTATGGTTGACTGAAAACACTGCTGATTAAAAATACACTGCTCTGTAGTTGAGTTCTCCTCGTGTGATTGTTGAATATCACAGAGAAAACTCTAGTTGTAAGACAAACGCACTGTTTATCAGTGTTCAAGTGCATCCAGGTGAGTTTTCCCCTCATTATTGACCTCTAAGGCAGCACAGCCAACACACGTTCTCCACCTTTTAACTTACGGCGGAGCTTTTTCCAGGCGTCAAAGTAAAGTCATTTTGGTTTATTGTTCAATGGGTCAAACTCGTGTACCTGTGTGATAAAAATGCACGACGCTGCTTGGCCTCTCCTCGTTCCTCTGAAGTGTTTTGACTCCTGCACTGACCCTGCCGGCTGGTTTTGGCATTCCAGCAGGCTGGAGGAGAGGAGGAGTGAGCTGTGGCCCCCAGCAACCCCTGCACACACACACACACACACACACACACACACACACACACACACACACTGTCCTTGGGTAGAGGCGTCCAGGGTTTCTGCTGGTCAGCAGAAAGAGAACGGCTGTGTGATGGCACAAGTGTGTCTGTGTGTGTGTTTGGGGGGGTTGTAGCTGTCAGAGCAGCCCCGAGTGTGTGTGTGTGTGTGTGTGTGTGTGTGTGTGTGTGTGATTTAAAAGTAAGGAGAAGTGGGGCAGCCTCAGGGAGGGAGCTGAAGTCTAGTGGCTCTGGTCCAGACCTTGTACCATGTAAACTGCCTACACACCCAACCCTTCAAAAACCTCATATTTATGACACACACACACACACACACAGACACACACACACACACACAAACAAAGACTCTCCCCTTTGCCCTTGACTGTCTGTTTTGGTGTGTGTGTGAGCAGATGGACAGGTTCGTCGACCCTGAGGGAAGAGAAGAGTGTGCTTCTCCTACAGTCCCAAAATACAAACAATACACACAACAAGAAGATGAAAGAATAGTAACACAATTAAAACAAAAGAAGCAGTATTGTTAGTTTGGCCTGCGTTGTCACTTTTCACATATTAGTGTCAGAGTAAAGTTAGCAGTCTTAGCAGCAAGATGAATGCAATGATAAATGACACCATGTTAACATTCCTGACTTACATCAAGTCAACAAACACGTTCCCAGTTTAATATATGAGCCACCGTGACTTTGGGGGGAAAATATTTTACCTTTATTAAATACTACCTATAATCCTTATTGGTAATATATAATTAAGTGTTTCAGAATGACTTTCTTAACTTTGATATTGCTAACAGAGACATATTATAAAGCTTTAAACAGGCAACACACTTATTTAAGGTTTAAATATTCAAGAAATAGCATTGGGCCTGGGTGGATTATAATACAACGAAATAAACTTAAAGAAGGGACTTTCAGTTTTCTCCCCATAGTGCTCACAGCAAAAACAAACAATACATTTCTAATTAGACTGAATGAAAGGGACTAGGCATTTCAGGCCTGTGCTTTATCCTAACTACCTATGTCTCTTCCAGAAGTCGGCTATTTTCATACTGAAATACAACGCGCAGTAAGGAAAATGGTACATGAATACATATATGTAAATACAACAGGCTCAACCACAGCTAAGGTTCTTTTAAGTGGCTAAGCTAATGGCTTATGACTAAATAAGTTGTATCATGAGTGTAACAAGCCACACAGAGTAAACGTCTGGCTGCAACCACTAGCTAGGATGTTTATAATGTGGGACAATAAAATCCTCTTGTTTTTAAAAAAATCTTTAGTGGGTCATTTCAGCACAAAGCTGGTTACAGGATCACACGACGGAGATGCTCGTCAATGTAAAAAAAGTGAAACGAGAAGCCTCCTCTGCATCTCGCTCCCTCTCCTCTGTCCTGATGATTGATGACTCCACACACAGTCAGTGTTTGCCTTCTTCAGACCACTCTACGCTCTCGTATGGAGAAGATATTTACGGGTTTGCTGAGCACTTAAAACTGAGGAGACTCTCTTGTCTCTTAATGGTCCAAATCTCAATGATGGATGCAGCCCTCTTATATTTAAACATTTCAAATAAATGGCATTTTAATTCAAACTCAAATTGTAATTTGAATATTTTTCAGAATGTTTTGTTCTCACATCAGGAAATATGTGATGTATTTGTTTGTATGTGTCGTGTAGTTTGTAAATTATGGATACAAACTGAATGAATTATGTATTTTTAGGGTTGAAATTTGTTTTTATGAGCCACTACAAAGTTTGCAGCAAGATAAGATTAAAACAGGAACAGATTTTCTTTTAAATTATTAAATATTATAAAAAATAGAAAAAAAGACGTTCATAATATTTCCTAAATTAAACTCCAGCTCCCCCCGTCCTAATCTAGGCTATGTTCACTCATGCAGCAGTAACGGTGAAAAACTAACCCGTCTCCGGGAGCACAATGGCAGGTGCCCCCCTGCCCCTCAGACTCCCCACATAGACGGCGCTGTCTGACAAGCCCGCCTGCCAAACAACTCAATTAAGCAGAAAAGGAGGCAAGAAAGAGGAGCCCAAACAGAGGAGCGAGAGAAAGGAAGGGAAGAAAGAAGACAGGAAAACAGAGGAGGGAGAGGGCTGGTGGCTGTCAGGCCTCGTCGACACCCAGCCAACGTTTGGCGAGAAGCGACAGAAACACAAAACAAGAAGAAAAGAAAACTGATCTGTGATGTGTTAACTGGAATTCCTGCTTCCAAGGCCACCGAGGGTTCAGAGGGCAAACTGAGGGCCAGGGGTTCATTACCACAGCGACAAACACTCACGCACACACATTTAAAAGGACCATACCCGTGTTTTCACTCATTTTAGCCGACTTTCAAACTTCCATTTTAAGACTGCTCTAGAGTTTTATGTTATTTCATTGTTTTGACTGTACAGGTATCCTGTTGGTTCCATTGCTGTATGGTATTAAAATCAATTGCACAGACTTGTGATTCATCATAGTGAAGCGAGTTACATTATCATTGAATGGTAATGAAGGTTATTATAGCTTCACTTTGTTAATTGAAATAAAAACAAAACCAATGAATTCTGTAAAACTAAAATAAACTGAAATGGAAATCAAGTCTTCCAAAACAAATTAAAATGCACTTCACACACAAAATCAAATCAATATTATTTTCTTTTTTATTGTTTACTGGACTGAATCACAGAGGCAATGCAAGTTTGAGATCATGGATGGGAACAAAAGATTAATGGTCAGTGAGTGGCATCATATCATACAGCACAATTCACAGCGTAGGCAGCACGTGTTTGTGGACTGAAAACGAATCACCTTCAGAAATGTGTGGTCAAAATACCTGATCCTCTTTCCTCTTTATGTCCCACATATGTATGTACGTCATCCCCACTGGGCCAAGTTTTGATTATCAGAAATAACATTTGATTTGGACACAACATGCCACTTTTGCATACTAGCACCTGCAACATGTGTCTCCATGTGTACTTGCACATAATTGGATACACTTTCAAATATCACAAACATATGATTTAAGCCTGCTCGTTTTGACACTGTCAAGTACTCTGTCAACAGAATACTGCTATGAACTACACTGCATTGCATGTTGAGTCCCCATTTAAAACAATCCCAAAACTGGCTTGGCGTAAATCAGGTTTACAGGGTCCAATTTTATTCTGATGCATATTTTTGCTTTGGATCTCTGATTTAATGTTCGTGTTAGAATATGGAAGTGCAGAGGAATAATAAGACTGTCTATAACTAAAGGGTTGATTATCTGATGTACTCTGTACTGTCTTCTAACCATTCATGTTGGAAAAGGCTCCAGTCCCCTGAACAGGGTAAGTGGATAATCCAAAGAAATAACCTCAGTAATGAAGCGGTGCAGACTTTTTACATTAAACTGCCACCAGCAATAATAAGAAAAACAAGTGCAGACATGGTGTTTATGGTGACTTAAGGGAGACAATGGTGGCCGTGGGACCTCAGCACCAGGGACCTCAAAATAAATGAAAATGGTAATTTTGGGGTCTATAATTTTATCTTCTTAAAGCTACACACCTTCATTTACTTGAAATGTGGGTATTTGAGAGCGCTGTAACAAATTCTGGGATGATGACAAGTTAAGTGACACATTTTCGAGTTGCAATACCAAATCTGAGGATATGTGGTGGTTAAAGCATCGGGCCCTCGTGTGCTATACCATCCTGATATTCCCCTGAAATTTGGGGATTCCTGAGGCCCCAAAAAGACTTGGATCAGCCCTCAACAGAAGAGTAATTTCTCTTTTCAGTGGAAACTTTCCTGAGATGTGATTTTTTGTTTGCCCTTCTACCTTAATGTTTCCTCTTGTTATACATGCATCATAAATACATTTAACAGTGACGGAGGAGAAGGACATTATACATAATTATTACGCCCATAGAGTCTCAGTTTGAGTTTATGAGATTATTTCACTGTTACCACCTGCAATATTAACAAGTTATTCAACCTAATTCAGCTTTATATCACCCCTAAACCAAATACTTTGCCAACCTTTAAAAATAATTTCAGATTTTGTCAATGCGTCTCCTGTGACCACACACCATCTCGACCCATCTTTTGGCCGGTCGATGGGGGGTAATGAGGTGACGGCTGATGGTGGCCTGTAAAGTTGTAATGAGGACTGCGGTGTGAATAGGACAGAGGGCCGGAATGGGTGGGAGAGAACACGATGCTTAATGAGCGGGCCGGCGGGCTCAGCAGTAACCCTGTTGTATCGGCTCGGTCTGAGAAAAGAGGGGTGACAGAGGGGATCGGGAATTTCAGGGTGGGACAGCACAGGAGGGCCTGATGTTATTTAGGGAGGGGATGAATAAAAGCTGGGTTAGAAAGTAAATGGGGGTCCTGACCAGCCCCTGTGCTCTGCTCATTGTGGAGGTGAAATTTATGGCTCAGGACTTCCTAAGCCAAGGACTCCCCACGTTGACTGGTTAAGTGCTATGAAACAGTACGACAAAGGCAGGAGGCAAACAACACTCTGAGATGAGAGGCTGTAGGAGAGGGGACAGTGGAAGACAATGTGTACCATCCGCATTAGAGACACATGTTGGAGGATAAAGTGACTGGTTGGATACACAACATCATGCTTCAGCTGAAATGAATACACAAAGATATGACGGTGCTATTTAAAAGTCAGATGTGTAGCAACTTTTGTACGTTAGTAACATGGGTGCTAGCAAATATCTGTATGGCTAAAACCCCCCATTTTGTGAAGGCAGTTTGGCATTGAGTGTTAGAACAAAGCTCAACCCCCGCTGGTTCTGTACAGTTGATGATTTACTGAATGGTAGAAATCTGTATATGCAAAAGACTAGTTCAACACATGAATGGTTTGGCTCTGTTTCAGTCTTTGTTATGTAAGTAAAAAAGTACACAATGAAGTATCCCGATATAAGAAAAGATCAGATGAGGGGAAAGCAAAGAATGCCAAAGCACAAAGCATGTTTGATCCTGCTTATACAATGGCCAGACAAGAAGGCTGATATTAGATGATTCTGCAAATTACGTTCATTGACAACGTTTTAATATTTTATACATATACACAACAACACAGTATGGTTAAGGCTAGGCAACTAAAACACTTGCTTAAGGTTAGAGACAGATTGTGGTTATGATTAATAAAAAGTCACACAGTAAACATACTAACCATGTGATTAAAGTTAGAAAATGACTGTGGTCATGGTTAACAAAAACAAAATGTTGACTGCCGGTCATAATTCCTACAGCCACTAGAGGGCTTTGTCGTTTGAACGTAAACGTGTCATTTTTGGACATTTGCTCAATCGACTGACAGTCTCTTCTTATTATTGGATACTTTTTTTTTTGCTTGTTTGCAGTCACTTTAACCTATTGTTGTGTTAAGTTTCACCAGTAAGAGCTGGCTGAACTTTAGCAGCTGTAGCAAGTACAGTTGCCATGGTTACCTGCAGTCTATACTGTACTGACTGTACAGTAGATGAGGTGTCCCGTTATTGCCTGATGATCACTTTGAATGGCGTAATTTGATTCGCTGAAAAGCAAAAAAATCTGAGATTCGGCAGCAATTCAGAGATCTGGAACCAGGCTAGACCCGTTACACAAATTTAACATGAAACTGAAAGTGAGATAACATGAGCAAGAATTTTACCTTTGTGTAGTTTAAACCACAATGGACTCCCAACACATGAATGAACCAAATATTTCATCGAAATATGAAGGTAAGACAGTCGTTGTCTAAAAAGTTTAAACTTTAACCTTAAAATCCAACCTTAACATAAGGTGGATAAAAAAGAGCCATTATCATTGTCATTTTCTTATTTCTTATTTCTTGTAACAATTCATAGCTGCACCATCTGAGATAGATGCAGCAGAGAAAGGTTTAACAATGGAGAAACACAGTTACTGTGTAGACCAATACATACATAACTCTAGTGAGAGAAGCATACAAAGGTCCCACTGGAAATAAATGATTAAATTAAAGGAGATACAGACACATGTTGAACATTTAAACTTATTTTATATTTCTATGTTCTGTCAATCATAGTGTACACAACTGAGCAAAGAGGACCTTTCTCTAAGAACTCTAAGTAGGACTCATCGGAGCTGATTACTGCTGAATTTAAGTTAAAGTGTCTGGAAAAAAGCACTCTCTTCTAATGTATTGTGTTTACTTTTTTGCTACCTTGCACAGTTTTGGAAACTCACACCTGATTGTGAATCTTAACTGGGTATTATTTATACTCTTTCGGAACATTTGACATTTGTTTAAGCCTGTTTATGTCTGCATCATATGCTGGCCAGGTCTCTAAAAAGATTAAAAAGTTTTATGGGGTTAAATAGAGTAAAAAGTTACACTTCAAAAAAACAATGACCCAGGTTTTGGATGTGCTATGCCTTTAACGAGAGGAAGAAGCATTCAGTGCTAAGTCTGCTTCTCTGGTCGTTGTCCACAGGGAACGGTGTGTGTGTGTGTGTGTGTGTGTGTGTGTGCGTGTGCATTGTCTTACAAGCTCTCCTCACCCCATTGAACAACAGTGATGAAATGGAGATGAGTTAAAGTGCTAACACAAAGACTGACCAGACCCCTGCGTCGCTGCAACAATGAAACCACCAAACACGAGAAAGTGAGAGCCTCTTGGAGAAACACAGAGAAAGAGCAGAGAATGAGAGGGGGGAGAAATTAAGGAGGCTGACTTAAAAAAAAAAAAAGAAAAGAAAAGAAGAAGGGCTGAACCATCCTGAGAGCAGGAGGAAATGGATGGTGGGCAAAGGTGGCAGAATAGAGAGCAACCCGGAGAAAATAGCAAGGTAGCTAATCCCTCCGGAGATAAAGCAGCTATATGTAAATGAAAGACGTGAAGTTTGGCCACCTTACTTTGATCTATGAATCAGGCTCTCCCTCCCTCCCCCTCCTCTCCTCCTTCACTCTCACCCTCTTCTCCTTCCTCCTTTTTCCTTGTAAGAAAATCAAGCCTTATTGAGCTTAATCTCACTTAATGGCATCCAGCTCCTCTTTTGTCCTCCCTGATGCTAATAGATTCCCGTCCTTTCACTCACCACTATTCACATATCTACCCTCCATAATCCCCTTATTCCGGGGTAGCAATTATTTTGAGTATTTTATCAGCATTATGATTATGATTATTTTCATTATTATTATTCATGCAGGCCGTGCTAAGGGCCAGGTTGTGGCTGAGAATATCCTCCCTCCTACCAGCGCCTCTTATTCTCGTCTAGAATGAGGCTGCCGGCTTTCTTCCAGAGGGGTGGCGAGTTTTCAGGAGTGAACCCCATTCAGCGAGACACATTTTCTGGGCGTTTGAACATATTGTGGAGTGAGTGTAATGAGTAGCACCAAATCACCCATCCCGGCTCCTTAACACAGAGAAACATCAAGAATTTTAGGATGGAGGAGAGAGAGGGGGCTAATAATCAAAAGGCCTCCTTTCTGCTGAGCAGTAATTACACGGTTGGGTTTTGATCTTTTGCTTGTTGGGGCGATGAATAGAGGAAGAGATGAGGACTGTTTCACTATTTTGGGGAGGTGTGGAGGGTGGAAGAAGGCTTTTCAGCTCAGCATCTACGATGCAGGCCGTACGGTGCAGGGAGAAGTTCGCCCCCATTCATTTTCTATGAGTGAATCAACTCTCAAGGTATCGTGGGATAGCAGGCAATGCATTACTGACCAGAGAAAAGAGAGGGGTTGGAAGTTGAACATTTTACTTTTATGCAAACAAGGACTAAATTAGCCAGAAAGCTCCAGTTTTTCCAAAAAGTGGTGTCTCCCAACTAATTTGCAACAGAAAATAAGAAAATTTTTATCAACATAATGCAGAAATGTTGTTCATCAACATATCTGGTAAGTCACAAAATGTTGATACTGAAAGTATCAGTAAAATGTTCCTTTGTTTTGAGCCATATTTCCCTTTAATGGGGAAAAAAATGGAAGAAACCTCAGGACGAGCAACAGAAGAGGGATCCCTCTCCCAGGACGGACAATCATGCAATCGATCTTGTGTGTACAGAATACATCAACATAGTAAAATTACAGTATGGACAATCAGAATTACAAAATTAGAGATACATTGGCTCCGGGAGGATGTCGAGCAACCTCCGGTGCAGCCAAACAGATAGGACCTGAGCCACATGACCTCCTCTCCACCATGGAGACCTGGAGGGAGGACAGACTGCACAAACACACAAGAGGCACAACTCGAGAGCACCATTCACACAGACAGGAGAAAGGATCAGACTCACAGGGGGGGAGAGAGAGAGAGAGACAAGAGGAGAGGCTGAATCTCCTGGAGGATGAAGATCCAGATCCAAACAGGGGAGAGAGAAAGGTCCCAGGACAGCCGATGGTCCAACACAGAAGCCGGAGTGAAAAGAGAGGGAGAGAGAGAGAGAGAGAGAGAGAGAGAGAGAGAGAGGGAGAGAGAGAGAGAGAGAGAGAGAGAGAGAGGGCAAACAAGGCCTGAAGCAATTGAAGGTTACTAACAGAAGGTTAAGGCAAAAAGATGAGTTTTAAGTTTGGATTTAAAGGCCTTAATAGAGTCACACTGTCTGATATCAACAGGGATTATTCTAGAGGGAGGGGGCACGACAGGAAAGGGCCCTGCTGTTTCTTTTTAACTCTGGGGAGGACAGGAGGCCTGTACTCTGAGAGCAGAGAGCACAGGGTGGGAAATAAGGTTTAAGACAGGTTTGGAGGACCCATTAAAATTTTGTTGATCAGTCATTAGAAGCACATTAAAGTCTCATCTGACCTGAATAAGGAGCCAATGAAGAGAAGCTAAAATATCTTCCAATGTTTTAGTTATTGCAGTATTCTGAGGAAGAGGAAGCCAGAGTACTCGCTACAGAGAGAGGAGGAGTCTTCCTGGTGAGAGGAGGACACACACATGGTTTCTAGGTGACGCATTTATAAAGTGGACTGGAGTGTACGGTGTATGTATATAAATGCACTTTACCATTCAGTAGTGTAAACTGAACTGTACCATCAATAAAACAGTGACTTTGGAATACCACTGCCAATTAAACTTCTCAAAAAGAAAAAGAAAAGGTCTTCCTAAAGATATGATTGTTTGTTTGTTTGTTTGTTTGTTTTCTGACATGAACTGTTTCGCCCCGACCCAACAGTCATCTCCTCTTTGATTTACTTTGTGCATTGTATTTTGGGACAATATTGTCCATCACAATGCAAAACAATTAAAAGCACACTCAAAAATCGAGAATACTAATTCAGTATATTTATTGTTGTCACCTTTACCTTTATTTTCCAGGCATGTGTTGCTGAGAGCTGCCTGATCACACTCTGTTACACTCATTCAGCGGTTGGGGGTTCAGGGCCTTGCTCAAGGGCATCTCAGCGGCGGTAATGAGGGAGGGACGAGCGCTGGTCTTTCACTTTCCCCACCCTGATTTATATCACTGATCAAAACCAGTAAAGATCAAACCAGTAACCTTCCAGCTACGAGTCTCGGCTTCTCTAAACTTCAGTATTTAGCGTAACAGTATATAATATTAAATACTGATTATTCAATAAGCAACTATTAAAGTGAAAGGGAAAAAAAACAGGAAACAAGCAAACGTTCAAAGAACTGTTCTTACAGTATATTGCTCATTAGTGCATGGAAATACATTTTAAAACACAACTCTGCCGACTTTAAACCAGCAAGTCAAGTACAGAAAACTGAGCTTCAGAGCTTTTAAATACTATTATTTTTATTTCAGTCCTTGATGTGGGCCCTCTCCAGTTTGTGGGTCCCTAAAATTGTCACCATCTTTCACCCAAAAAGCAACAACACTTCTTGAATAAAGTATCACCAAAGCAGTCAATTGTTTCTCTGTTTGTGCCATTAGGGAAGTAATACAACTTATCTCTGAAACAAATAGGGGATTATTAGATTTACTTCATAAAGAAACTGGCCTTCCAAATACAGAATAGATCCATTAGATCAAAAAAGATCAAAAATAATTTAGAGTAATTGCAGTAAGTTATTATAAACATGTCAAAAATGTTAGAAAAATAACAATTCATATAAAAAAATGTTGCATACATGTAACAGTCATCAAGTCCGTTCTTCAGAAATCCTCTTCAACTTCAGGGTGTCACTTTGGGTATCTTGGAGCCGGAGTGGAGTGGCTAAATCTTGGCAGTCTACAGACTCCACAGGGGCACAGGGGCCCTCCTGAGGCCCCTGCAGAGCTCCACTGCATAGGAGCCAGGGAGGCCTCCATGGGGCCCGGAGACAGCAGGGAACATTTAGCAGCTGAGGATGATGAAGTGGAGGAAGAGGAAGAGGAGGCTGCTGAGGTGAGGAGGGACTCCTGGGTGAGGAGGAGCTGACTGGGGCCAGAGATGAGGGGCCACCCTCCAGCAAGCAGCAGCCGGGGGACCGGTCCTGAGTTCACCCCCATCCCGACACTTACCTCCCCCAGCAGCCGCCGCATCTCCTGCAGAGACGAACCCAGGAGGAGGATGTAGTTCCTGGCCAGAACCAGGGTGGAGATCTTGGAGAGCCTGCGGCCTGGAGGAGTTCCGGGCTGGTGGGACTGAGAGGAGGAGGCAGAAGATGGCGAGGAGGCGTAAGGCACCATGACTTCCCTCAGGGCATCCATGGCGATGTTCAAGTCCTGCATCCGCTTCCTCTCCCTGCTATTGATCTTCCTCCTGAGCTCCTGCTGCTCCTCAGGGCTCAGCTCCCTCTGGGGTTTGGTTGATCTTTGGCCACTCTGGAGGCCAAGCATGGGCGCAGGATTTAGGCGGGAGCTCAGGTTGAACCCTGGAGGGCAGTGGGGCAAATCCTGGACAGACCCGGGGCCACAGAGAGGTAGAGACTGCTCCTGGGCCCTGATCACTGGGTTTGACAGCACATTCATAGTCTCTTCAGAGGTGTGCTGGTCTTCGGAGTTGAAGTTCAGTGTAGTCTTATTAAAATTGTTTTCAGCAAAAGATAAAGTTTGAGAGACAAACCAAAAATAGACAAAGTCAAAGCAAAAAAACTTCTGCTTTAAAAAAAATCCACAAACAGCAAAAGTCAAATCTTCATTCCCTCTACCTGTTGATCTCCCATTTGCTTGCAGAAAACAGCTGCCATCCAGCACAACAACGAGCCACCAAACCTTTTTACTTTTGGGCTGCAGAGATTTCTGGCTGAGTGAGAGCTTCCTAAAGTGGCAGCTCAGTTTTATCTCATTTCCACAGCTGCGAGTGGTGAGAATGACAGCTCACACAGTGAGCTAAATGCTCCCCTCACATACCCCCACCTCAGCTCAACTCCTCCCCAACACGTTAGAAACTCACATATGCACGTCTGACTTTTTGACAGTTAAATGAGACACAACTGGTAGATGATGACAACACCAGCAGAATCCCATTGAAAATTTGAACAATTTAAGGCGAGATATATATCATTTAGTTAATACTGTAGGTCATCTCAGCATAAAAGCATGAGACACACAAGCACAATTCAAACACTCAGTTTGATAATTAATTATCACATAGTTGATAATTCCATAGTTTTGAAAGTTGTTTTGTGATTTTGTAGTAAAGTAAGTAAAGAGGCAGTTTTCCAAGAAAAGAAGACGATCCATTTTCTGCAGGCTGTACTTGAACTTGTATGTTTTATGTTCTTTTTGCTGCTGCCATCTTTGCCAGGACATTCCTGTAAAAGAGAATTTTAATCTCAGTGAGCAACTGTCTGCGTGTAATGAAGTTACCAAATATAAAAAATATATACAGTATAATACCATTAGACAAACAAGCAGAATTAATAAACACAACATAATTGACTACAAGGAAATGAGAAAATGCAACAATTACAAGTATCATTTGGAAGATCTGAGCAAAATGTTTTGGATTTTTCAAATGAAATGGTAGATTTAAATTTTTGTCAGTTTCTTTGTAAGTTATTCAATTTGTGAGGCGCATTGGATTTCTAATTAGCTTTACTAAGGTCAGATTGAACAAGTAGATTATCTAAAGTCGTGTGTCCTGATATCAAATTTGCTGGTTTGTTTGTTTGTAGAAGTAAGTAAAGAAGCAATTTTCCAAACACAGAAGGGGATAATCCATTCCATGCAGATATTGTAAGGATGGAAAATTCAGAAAAGTGCAACCAGGAGGAGTGACAGACAAATAAGAGTCTCAGTACACAACAAGTTAGTGAATAATGGTAAACACGAACATTGTCAATCGCGAAATATCTATTGTATAGCCATAAAATCATTTTTAAAATATGACATTTATGGTCCCGAGAGGATAAATCCTAATGACTTTGGTGATCCTCCGAACATAAACAGTTAGCCAGTTAGCATTTTTATTATGAGCATGTTAGCATGGTGATCAGAGCCATCAGTGTAGCTGTAGACTCTTGTTAGTTCCCGACAACATGAGTAACATTGTATTTACTTGTTTGTGTGAAGTTAATTGTAAACACACACACAAAAAACACAAACACTGTGAGCTTAATGGAATGTACCACAAGAGCCATTTAACAACTTGGAAGCCATTAAAATCATCACTACTTTGTTATGTGACAGAGAGCAGGTATTAGCAGTATTAGCAGGGGTACTAATCGTGTCAGAGAACAGTTTTGGCAGACAGTGAAAGGATGCATCATTGTGTAGCAGGAGTTAATTGATGGTTTTGAGGTGGACGCCATTGTTGCTCAGTTCTGAGCGGCTACGCTAACCAAACTGGCTGGCAGAGAGCTGGGCACGGTTCCAGACGGGCAGACAACAGGCCAATTGACTCCAACCACAGGTGAAGCTGGCGTGGGGCACCGAGCAAGGCTGGAAACCTCAAATGTGCCATTCATGAGCCACAAAAAGACCCCGGCATCACTCCGTTGCACAGTGAGCCTGGCCGTCCTCTTTTTGCACTCCTCACCCCCCCCCTTGTAAAGCCCATCTGAGCGGGAGAAAAGGAAGGCAGGGGGAAGAGGGGAAGGACAGCACCGTTACAAACAGAAAGCAAGTTGTTTACGATGAAAGCAGAAGGAGATGCAGAGGAGGAAGACCCTTTCTTTTTTCTCCAGCCGCTCTTCTCTTGTCGTTCAACAAGTGAAAGATGTGTGTGGAGGCGCTTCCCTTCCCTGCCAGTGGTCCGGTGGCGTCCGGCTGGTGCTGTGATTGAAGCTGAATGGACGGCTGCAGACGGACAGGAAAGAGAGGGCCTCATGAAAAGAGCCAGGCGGATGGCCCTCACACCTGCAGGAGAACAGAGTGCAGGCAGCCAGGATGAATGTGTGCATGTGTGTGTTTGTGTGCGTGCCTGTGAGCTCAATTTGATTTCTAGTGCTCGTCTAACAATGAGAGGTAATAAACTGAGTAGTGAAAGAAAACAAGCCGTGATGGTTTTGAGTGTATTTTGGGATCTGGTTTCAGTGTCAAGAGAGAAAAAAAGGACACCTGCGAGGAGCCACACATACAGAAGTCAGAAAGGAGGAGAAAGAAAGAAGCTGGTGTCTACCAGAAAAGTGCACCTCCCCCACTTTTTTATCCACCACTTACAAGGGAAAGAAAAGTGAGCTTGATTTGGGGCTGCAGCCCAGCATATCCGCCTCCCAGCTTCCAGGCTCCTTTTGATGAGGCTGGACCAGGGCAGGAGCACCGGTGGCTCCAGGGCAGGGGGAAGACTAGTGTCTTTATGGTGGAAGGAGTACCATCCATCTGGGCAAGGCCGTCCAATGGTGGGTCTGCACCTGGGAGCTAAATGCCTCGTCTGTGTGGAGCCATTTCCTGCGGCTGACAGACAGGAAGACACCTCAGCCAAACTCCTGGGTCAATTTGTTCCCCAATAGAGCCTGAAGAATACACCCAAAGTGATACCACTGAGAAAACAAAACGGTTACAAATTCTTTTCTTTTTTGGCAGTTTTTAGTTTTCGTCAAAAGGACAGAATGAATATGTTTTAAAAAATGCGTTTTTGATTAGCTTTTTCTTTTCTTCATTGTGTGGTTTCTTGGTGTTTATATTTATGATTTTGAACCCACAAATCTCCAGTATGGATAAGGCGTATTACTTTGGAGTTTTTTTTTTAATCAATTTTAACTAAATAATACCAAGATTTTTTATATGAACTGATTTCAATCCAGATCAAGTTTACAAGTTTACTATAAATAAAGTTTAAGGTAATAAGGTTTTGCAGGTTTGATTCTGATGATAGGAAATGAAGCGAAAATTGTGTAATTCACCAGATTCACTCTGAATAAATACAAAATAAAAATGGCATTTGTAAAAATGTTATATTTCAAAATTTTTACCCCAGATTTTGTATTATTGATTTTTATAATATGCTCTTTTGATATTAATAAATAATCACCAATAAATTCACATATTATTTTGAGGGGAAAATATTAAAAATATTGAATCCTCAGTATGGACCACCAGAGCAGACGTTTCCTCATTGAAACACACACAAAACAACCTCTATTGGCTCATTAATTGAGTACAAATTTGCATAATTATAAATCAATGGATATAAAGAGACAGTTTCACAAATTAAGTCAAGCCACAGGCCGGCTGCTGTAGGTCCAGACACAATCTTGACTTAATGGAGTCAATTTACGTCAGGTGTCTGATTGAGCTCCTTTGTGTGTCAGTTGATGGTGTGTCGATGTGTTTGTTGCCTCGGAGGGAGGACTCATCATGCTGTTAATGTCTGAAGAAGGCTCTCCAAATGGGCACGATTACACAGCTATTTTCTGTGTTCTCATGTGTTTGTCACTGGCTGTCAAAGGCTCCTGAATGAAACAAAGTTATAAAGAAAATCATTTTCTGTGATTGGCTTGCAGTTGCTTGTTGTGTCATTAATCTGTAGTCACATTTATATTTTACTTGTAAACGTTGTTTTATCTATAAAGAGAAAAGATTGCATTTTACAAAACCTATTCTGAAAGATAATTGTTTTAAGTACAGTGATTTTTAAGTGCTATGATGAGCTGATGGACTAAAGGCAAAGAAGCTGGAACCTCAGACACCACCCTGATAAAGGCAAGATGGACAAAAACATTTGGTCAATAAAGCATTCCATGTTGTGCAAAATGTGGTACATTTTCAATGTGATTTAAACAAGGCCTTTTACCCTTTGTGCCTGGCCATGGTATAAGCATTATAATCTACTCACAGGTGTGCTGATATAGAAATGAATGGATTTGGGTGAAAGAAATCTACTACTGCAGTCCCTTCTCATCTCGGGACACCTCACCAAGGTTGAATTACTATCCAGAAAAGGTGGCAAACTGCTCTGAGGTCCCCGGACTACAGGGGCTCCAAAAGCAGTAAGGTTCATTTTGTGTCACCAAGTTCATGGTAATTTCTTTAATTTTAAATTAATGTGGGAATACAGTATGTACCGTCAAAGCACAATGAAATTATATGAAATCATGGAGCTTGAAGACAGGTCCTGAATTGTTGTACAAGGGCCCCTGCATCAAATCTATATAAGTGGAGGTTGATCAAATAATCACAAGTTAATTGACACCATAAACATGGGTCCAGGTTTTTCCAACATAGGAGTACTGGTTTCTGGGATTATGTGCAAGCAACTGTGTGCACTGTACTTGATGGGTACCACAGATCATTTTTGCCCAAAGGCCCTCTAGCTTTTTAACGCAGCCATGCAGCTCACCAGTATCACCTCCCTTTCTCTTCCCTGCATTGATGCAATACAGTTACTTACTTCTTAGACACTAATATTGCGCTCAAATATCTTACCAGAAATACCCAATGTCAACCGCTCTCTGCCCAACAATAAAAATGCCAAAGCACAGTGGACAGGCAATGGTTTGCGTTACTTTGTTAAACAGACCAGACCAAGTGCTTTACCATTAGCCCATTATTTGTTTCAGGAATCTGAATACATGTTACGCACACTGGAGGGACCCAAGTGCAGGACACGGACAGTGTTAGGATATGGTGAGGTTTTATTGTTAAATGGAATCTGGCAACAGGGAAGAGTGAAGGTAATGTGGGATGAGGCTGAAGATGATCCTGGACACAGAGAGGCAGGTCTTAGTAACAAACTGGTACAGAGCTACGGAATAACTGATAGATAAACTGAGTAGGCCTTGAGGCGATGAGTGGCTGACACTGGGAACAGGGGAAAAAACACAAGGAAACACTAGGGAATGGCTGTGGCCGTAACAATATTCAGGAAAATATAAATTTATACAGAAAGAAAACCGTGCCACCAAAAAGTACGATATTTTAGAGCTCCCCCAAAATTTCTCAAATGAGGCTTTCTTCGAATCTTGGGTAAAGACTCAAGAATAAACGGAAGTTCTAGCCATATTGAAAAGTTTGTAAATTGCATCAGACTTTGTCACAGAGAAAAAACTTGTTCTGGGTTGCGATAATCACAACGTAACCCTACAAAACCCTGTCTGGATTAATAAACAGTATTTGTGGTAATTGTTTCGCTAACCAGAACGTTAAACAAGGAGGTGCACCTGCTATTGCCTTTACATCCCAAACTGTCTTGTGTTTACAATGTGCAGAGAGAGTCTAATGAGAAATTAACAGTTGCCAGTGACTGATTTTCATGTGTCCCTGCGGGCAAACAGGTGCAGTAGCAACAATGGAAATATAACAGAGCAGGACTTTTCAGAGGGAAAAGGCTGCTCTGCATCAAAGCAAGGACGGAGGACACACTCGTCTATTCGCCCTAACTCCTGCTCTGTGAGGCCTGGCCAAAGACATGAGAAGATTACAAGCTGTTAATAAGGTGGAACCAATCGGCTGAAGGTCTGCTTTTGTCCTTCCCAGCATGCTTTGTGAGCGCTGGCCTGGGATAGTCGGCATTTGGTGCTGATCATAGTGTGGCAGGGATAATGAAGGTGGGAGGGGTGTAAGGTTTAAGCCCTCGGGCCCTTTGTGAAAGAGAGCCTAAATGCTTCACTCTCAATAGCTGCACACGCTCAGTTGGTCACGGTTGTTTAAATACAGATGGACATTTGCCACATTCATATTTCATGCTGCTAAGTGCTCCACTGACACTTTCTGTCATTACATTTTTGTTAGTTTTGTTGCGTCTGATAGCAGTATTCCTGCGAGGTCTTGATGTGTTGTTAATTTCAAATTATTAATTGTGACATTTAAACATATTCTTGAACGTTTTCTAAAGTTGAAAACATTGATTTGTTTGCAACAGTAAAGCCAAAATACTCTAACCTAAATCATTGTGGCCGTTTTAAAACATAACCTAACTCAGTGATTGTCTATTGTTATAGCAGATGTTCCTCTCTGAAACAATGCCACCAGGGATTTCTAGGATGGTTGCTAATAGGGGAGTGTTAGTTAACCCGTCCCCCACAAAGTATCCTTAAAACCCCCCGATCCTATTTAACCGTGACAATGATGGATTCACAGACACTAAACTTCTACAGGAATCCTTGTCAGAAGTCAAACACAGAGCTCCTTCTTCTTCTCACCAAGCGATTGAGGCCAGGAGCACCCCAGTTAAAGTCTGAATGTTGTGGGGGCGGGTTGAGATGTTTCTTTTCGGGGTTTTATTAGCAATACAAGGCCAAGGGTGGCTTTTCAGGGGTTATGCCCATCTGTATGGAGGGCGGTGCAGCGAGACCAAAGTCACTCTTAAAGTGAAAGCTGATAGCAGTATGATGGATGAGGATACACGTCCCAGAAATTAGACTTCTGAAAGTGAAGCAGTTTAGTGAGGGAAAGGGGAACAGACATTGAATTTGTCTCTGTCAAATAAAGAGACTACAACCAAAAATGGCTGCAGGGTGGAAATATGACTTCGACAGCATCCACTGACTGCATCTGTCAAACCTTTTCCTTTCCCATTTGAAAGGATAAATCTGGTTTCCTTCAATGTGGGTCTTATTTTCTTAGTTTTGGCTGTCATGTCTATCAGTAAAAATGACATTGTGCTTAACAAGTTAAATACAGCAACATCGCTAAAAAGAAGTCAGGTGGAAGAAACAGGACCTATCAGATGATCAGACAGATTAACAAACCTCCAGGTCAGCCAGACTTATTTGGAAGAGGAAACTATTATTACCCAATCTGTCTGTTGTAAACATCCATCACAGTTAAAACTTTAACCTACTGTACTTGCTGTAGTGCACTCATTTTCAGTTTTACCATCAAGAGTTTTAGATGGTTGGCTTGTTTACAACACAATGCTAACAGGATCCAAGATCTCAGCAATTCGTTTGGAGAGTACCTTGTTAACTTAAGCGTTAGAAACGATGGCCAAAACTCCACGCTATGTGGCTATATTTTAAAATGCATATTTTTCTCTGGCCATCCGTCCAAACAGAGTTGTCATTTCTCAATCTCTGAATAAATATTGAGAATATCCTTCAGAGTTGATGAGTTTGAAAGTGCTGATGTATGATTTTCAGCCTAGACAAACATGGCTGTTTATGAGCAATCATTAAAATCAAAGCATCTAACAGTATTTTAAATTTATCCACATTTGTGAGGACATGGCCTGGTTGGGATCGTCCCTGGGGGCCTCCCTTTAGACACATTTCGCGCTCGACACCGCGAGGCAGAACCAGGACACGCTGCGGGGATCACATCTCCCAGCTGACCGGGGATCCACCAGGAAGAGCTAAAAGATAGTACTGGTGGAAAAGGTGTCTGGTGATCTATTTGCTCCTGTTTGCTACACCCTGAACAAAAGGATGGTCTTTGGATCAGAGGATAAATTAAAAATTTTAACTTTTGGGATTCCACCACACTCATTCTACCGCAAATATTTAATGTTAAACTACAGCCTGTTTCTATGTCACTTTAACCTCTTAAACACCCAATTTTCATCTCAAATTCCCAACACTTCTAGGAAACTATGTAATGCTTAATTAAATCTCAAGACGCCATGTTTTTTTATGGCAGTCACTATTCCAAATAAAAAAAGACATTTTCTGACATATTTGGTATGTTTGGAAACTTTGAGGTGTTGAGTAGAATCGTTAATATATTTTATGTGCTCAGTTGCACAACAATTGAGTTTGCACCCACTGGT
This sequence comes from Enoplosus armatus, assembly GCF_043641665.1. Lineage (NCBI taxonomy): Eukaryota > Metazoa > Chordata > Actinopteri > Centrarchiformes > Enoplosidae > Enoplosus > Enoplosus armatus. The sequence continues at coordinate 6,512,501 of NC_092190.1, read as the reverse complement.
GGAGCTGTCAGAGTTTAAAAGGTTAAGTGATCTGTCCATGGTGGGAAAGCTTTTCTCCCACTTTTTTCATGAATAGAGAACATTATTTTGCATTTCAAGACATTGTTCTGATTTCACAAAATCGTGGCACGCCATGCTGGCAGATGGATGCAATGGATGTAAGATGATTCTTTCAGGCATTGATGGACGCATCTGTCAGCCTACACCCTGTATCACACACACACACACACACACACACACACACACCCTCCCCTTGATGCAGCCCAGAATCTCTCTGCTATGCCTTACAACCTCCTCCTCCTCCTCCTGCAGCTCATTCACCTCCCACTGTGCTCCTGCTCCTCACAGCCTCTCAGCACATTAAAATCCCCACTAAGACCTGAGAGATCAGACTGAAGCAGCCACCACTCTCCCTTTCTATTCAGCCTCCACTCTGATTAAACTGCAGCAGGTTTATCACAGATGTTGTCCAAACTCATGACTGGCCTCCCACTGAGGAATGTTAACTACCGAGACTGTGATAGCAGGTGATTTTTTTACAATGATATTAATTAAATGGTTAAAAACAGACCTAAAAATGGGGAAAGGAAGTTGTGGTTTACTTCTGTCCAGCTTACTTGTGAATCAGATGACAGCCAGTCTGAGTGTGGTGCTAATTTGATTTATGAAACAGGGGACCCCAGGGGAAGCAACAACTCGGAGAGCAGACATATGTTGCAGCGCAACATGATAGCAGGCCTCAGTAACTTGACAAATTGGGGTTGCAGTTATTAAAACATCTCATGGTGGCGTGGCTGCTGTGGAGGCAGAAATAATCACACTGGACTGACTTAACCTCGAACCCAAGGGAGTTATTTTATGGCTGGACGTTAGACTCACAATGACAATGTTAACTTGTTGATGTTTAGCAGGTGTAATGTTCATCATGGTCGCCATCTTAGTTTAGAGAGTTAGCATGCCAACATATGCTAACACTAGGTGGTTGGTCAACAATGTGTGTGATTGTGACATGTGAGACTGTTGCTTGTTTCCTGTTTTCTACTCTGACAGTCAACCTTGGTTTCTGTTAACTATGACAACGGTCGTGTCCTAACCTTTGAAACCAAACCATGGTCTCTCCCTAATCAATCTTGCCTAAACCTAACCAAATTTGGTGGCAGATCGGCCAGAACAGCCATAACAGCCATAACACATCACTGTTGAAACAGTTGGTCACAGTTTCGCAAGGCCCCCATCACCAGGACAACGTCGTCGGATCAGAAAATGGCTAAAACTCAAGTGCGAGTACAGATCTATTCATCAATTTCCCTCAATGTAAGACATGTCAGAAAGGTCTCAGCATAGATTCAAAACCTGTGTGTGTGTGTGTGTGTGTGTGTGTGTGTTTCCCAACAGCACTTTAGTTTCCCTGAATCCTGTCATGTTGAGTTTCTTTGTCCAAACGTCCCAGCTGCCAGCAGCCACAGCCAGGGGGACAGACATGAGTGTGAGCTGGTCAACAAACCATATGGGACGTTATCCACACGATACACACACACACACACACACACACACACACACACACATACATTTTGTTGGTCCCCGAAATACAAGCTTCAGTGTGTGTGTCTATGTATGTGTGTGGTTGTGTATTAGAGAGAGAGTGTGATGTGTTCGAGTGTATATATTTGATGATAATTGTCACACATAACACAGTTTTTAAAGGTAAGGTGTGTTTTCAGGAATTTCATGAAAAGAAAATGAAAATGGAAAAACACAATATTTCAGATCTGTATTTCTCTTTAGACTAAAAATGTAAATTGTTTTCAGGACTATTTCTTTGTAAAAAATGCAGTTCCAATGAAAGAGGCAAATATCTCTAAACCTGCACAAATAAAACCCAAATTATTGGCATGGCAACATACACTACGTGGATAAAAGTATGTGGATTGTTTAACAGGTAATTCCAAAAACCATGGGCATCATGCTGCTCTATCAGTCTCCACTTTGAGGTTTTTCACCAGATTTTGAGACTGGCTGCAGGGATCTGCTCCCATTCAGACACAAGAGCATTAGTGAGGTCCAACACTGATGTTGGGCGATAAGACCTGACTCTAGTTCACCCCAAAGATGTTGGATGGGGTTGAGGTCAGGGCTCTGTGCAGGCCAGTCAAGATCCTCCACACCATTCCCTTCATTGGAACTGAGGGGCCGTCTCCAAACCATGAAAAACAGGCCCAGACCAAAAGCCCAAAAAAGTGAGTCTAATCGCTTGGTCACTTCTGTCTGTACACAACTCTCCTCCTCAGCAGCTCAACGGACTGAAAGATGACACTAATGAGAACTTATTATGTTAGCAAATGTGATGCTTATGTGTGTATATGTTTCTCAGATTGGGGGGCAGGTGCACAGCCCACACCATATCACTCTCCTGAATGGCATATAGGAGGCCCTCATCAAAGTGCTGTCCACCCACCAGACAACTGGCTCCCACTGGCCCCCAGCACACCCCTCTGAGACCTCTGTGTTTCTGCATTGGTTGATTCATGTTCTAGTCCTGCACTCCTCAGATTCACTTTGATGTTTAATCCCATCCTGACTGTGTCCTCCTTCAGTCCGCGGAGCCGCTCGGCCAGTCATGAATATCCAAAGGTCTGCTTACTTGACAGGATTATCCCTCTTTTCAAAGCCACTGGGGACGATTCTTCAGCCACAAAAAACACACTCAATAGATCTTCTGCTCTCTCGCATTGTTTCTTTCGTTTTCCTTTACTCTCTCTCTCTCACTCCCTTCTGTCTTTGTCCCTTTGGGCTTTTACTAAACACATTGATCCACCCGAGTTCATCTGCTGCTGTTCATAGATTGTTGGACAGACACACAAACACACACAAGTATTGTTAAGTTGTGCAGTATCCAGCATTGCAGAAATATCCTGATGAGTTTATAAATGGTACAAAGTACCTGCACCCCACGAGTATCCTCACTTCTTATTGTGAATGTCACCTAAAACAATATGAATCCTTTATTGAAATAGTTTCAGAATGCCAGGAGACTCACCAAATGCTAACTTTAGCTGCGAGCTGCATTTTAAATCACACCAAGGCTACAGGTGTTCTACATAGTTCCAGTTTACAAACCCAGGCCTATAATCAGTCAGGATCAGAATCAGCTGCTGTATACTGTAGGAAAAGGTTTGGATGCTGGGTACTACAGGGGTGCACAATAAAATCAAGCACAAAGCATCTCTGAATAATTTCGTTTGTAAATCAACACCAATGTGATGTGTAGTAGTCTAAAAGTTATAAAACAAACACATTAAGCTTATTAATCATGAATTTGAGGAGCACAGGACTGGGACATGAATGAGGTCTAACTAAGGATTCTTGGCTCTCATACACTCTCAACTCGTAGATCTGTTACCAGCATTCCTGGACTGTATTTCATCGTCTCACCAGGACCTGAAACAACCTGATTTTTGTTTTTGTTTAAAGTGCAGGTCAGATATCTGACACCCACAATATCTCCCAGTTGGTGAGTCTACAGCCACAGTAGCAGTTCTGTGATAATGTACTCGTGTGACATGTGACATGTGACGGTGGTATAATACAAAAGTACAATGTTTACAGAGGAATACCGTTTCCTGCTTTCACCATCTTAGTTTAGCATGTTAGCATTTTCAGGCTTTGACCTGATGGTGCACAAGATGAAAAGTCAGGAGATCATCAAAGTTAATATGATCCTGAGGCACTGACGAGATATTTAGCTTAAAACCAGGATTCATCCTCTTGGGACAATGAATGTCTGTCCAAACATTTTATGGCGATGCATTCAAAAGATATTTCAGTTTTGGACCAAAGTGGTTGACGGTCAAAGTGACAGTGCCATCCCTCGAGCCTCAATCTTCTCATCTAAGTTTTTGCAAGAAAGTGAAATGTGTGTATTTCCCAAAATGTCAAACTATTCCTTTAACACCATACAAAACAGCATAGCACATGAAAACCTAACCAACTGTTCTAAATCCTCAGCTAAGCAACCACTTGTCATTGTTTCTTTGTGTGTGTTAGAGTCCATCACAGTGTTTAATGGTAGTTAAGGATGAGCAGATGAGGCCGTGTTGGAATAAACATCAGTCCCATGGGAAAGAGTGACCTCTGAGGTCTCATATTCACCTTAGAGCTCCCTCTATTCCCTTGTAAGTGTTAAATCCTGCCTTTGTCTCTGACAGCTTCTCTGTTTGTTTATCTTCTCTCCCTTATTCCTCCTTTTCTCCATCATAGACTCTGTTTCTCTTTCTGTTATTCCGCCACCTTTGATGCATCCCACCAATCTTTAATCCCTTCAGCTAACACAACATGATGCACAGAGCTGAAAGAGTGTACATCTGTGCAGTGTTTTCGGGAAGGTTTAAATCCAGTTACAACAGTGTTAGACTGATGCTCCCCTTCTGTCCAAAGTTATGAATATTTAAATTGTCACAGAATCAACCTCAGACTCTCAGCATCAATGGATAAGTCAGCCTGCCACCAACAGTGGATAAGGAGCTGTTTATTCAAATCCAGTCACTGGCATGTGAAGCCCAGCTGCTATTGGCTGGAGTGTTCAGGCAGAGCTGAAAAGATGCTTCTCACTCAGGTTCTCTTTTAACTTTAGCACCATGTTTATCCGGGTGTATAGAAGAAAAACTCCCATGAGTGTTAGATGTGATTGTATCAACTTATTCCTAAAATTTGTCTCCAACAAAAATAAGAAAAAACTTCACCATCTGAATGAATATAGCTACTATCTATCAATCACTGTGGACTAAAGTTACATTTAGTCAAATAAATTAACTCCCTAAAATGTCTAAAAAGGCAACTAATTAAAGTAGTCGTTTATTTTAAAAGCCATGACAGCTGTTTATGTTGAGTTTATCTGGAGAAATATAAGAAATGCAGGTGCCTCCACACACGAGGGCTGGAGGGTTGGATAAGGATGAAAATGATGTGGATCATATGCTGTGGCTTTTGCGGTCACCGGATGTCAGCCCACTTTAACGCCTATGGGATATTTTGGGCTTATATATTAAGTGTGTTCAGACTGACTGAACGATTTCTTAGTTTTTGGCCGACCCTGCTAGAAATGATTTTTGATTTCCAAGGGGCATTATCAACGGGTGCGCGCGACAAAATGCCTCTGAACGCTACAACCAATCAGAGCATCGGCACATGTGACGTTGCTAGGCTAGGTAGCTAGTTCGTTCCAACATCCAATTCATATGGCTTCTAGTTCAACATAATACACAGACGTTTGGCATGACAAGATTTAGAAGCCAACACTTACCATCGCCACAATGGCGCTAAAACCCGCCCTATATTAAATAAATGTTCCCAGTGCATGAAGGTTTGGAGAATTTGCAGATTATGTTATAAAACCTTGGAGTTTTTCGTTCCAGTTGAAACATTTTCAATTCACGCTGATGCGTCTTTGCCTCAATATGTGTCAGCTTGTGTCCTTGCTTTGACTTGCAATGCAATCACACCACCTCTAAAAGTTACTTGCTGGACTTCCAGAGACTTGGAGAATCTGTGACTAGGAGCGGTAAAGCAGTTTGCTGCTCCTACATGTCCAAGTTATCAAGAGCAGTATAGATCAATGTTGAAATTTAGACTAAAGACAGGGAATCATGGGGGAGAGGGAGGTCTAATTATTTTTGCAATATGATACTTTGCAATCTATGTTAACTGCGTTTTGCACTGACAAATGGTGCTTGGGCGGCTGTGGGGCAAAGGCTCATGCGGTAAAGCAGATGTTCTGAGAATAACTATCCTACAGTTTATGCCTTCATGTGCCGTCAAAATGTTTTGTTAATTCTGAAAACAGCTGTGTGGATTATTTTGTGTTAATTGTCCCTCAGTATCGTCAATCTGTTACATTCAGCCTGTTATTTTGAGATAGAGTTAAGTAGTTTACCTTTTTTGTTCGACTGTATCACCTGCAGAACTTAATCAGATGTGTCATGTCCTACTACAGCTGGAGAAAACAAAAATGATAGCAAAACTAAAGATACTGAAACATTCAAGTTGAGAAAAAGCGAATGGGTCATTGCATGTAATTGTGTCTTGTGGCTGCACTAAATTATCAAACTACCTATGTGTCTGTATGGGGACTAACTGGAGCCTCTTCTATCGTGAATGTTTCTGTAGATGCAAAATACTGAGATTTTACAGAAGGTCCCTCTCTTTTTTACTCACTGTGACGTTTTACATAAGTGACAACTGTCTACCATCACACTCTCACTTTGAAGTTGTGCTGGAAATCTGTCAAGATGACAAAAGCCGTCAACATTTTAACACTAAACCACAGGACAAAGACTAAATATTGCCTCAAATAGCAAATCACATTGTCCAGGGAAACTAAGTCATCAGTTAAAATACGTTCTTTTGTCCATATGAACAACATCTGCAAGCTGACCAGAGCTAAACAACTGGATTGATGAATGTGCTCTTCAATTTTCAATTTAAAGTGAAAGTACAGTGTAGCATAGCATAGATGTTATTTCTTATTGTTATATATGAGTAACCGATGAGTTGGCATGTTAACATTTGCCAGTTGTTATACAACAGGTGTGTCACAAACTGTGATATGTATCATAAGGCCTTTTTCTCTTTTTGACATGTCACAGTAAGAAAGAAATAATAATAAAATTCATTGTCATGCTTCAGTTGCAGGGTCCTGGTATTGTGCACGCTGGCTCACTGTCACACTGTCATAGTCTACTGGGACACTTGAACAGAACAGAACCACCATTAATGTTATTAGTAACACCAGTGCTTTTAATGTGTAAGTCAAAATGTCTGCAGACACATTAGAGAGTGCACTAAGGACTTGGATGATGGCGACAAACTGTGTTTTGATGAACAAGGAAGAGATCTGAAGTCCTTACAGCCTATAGAGCCCACTCACACAGGTGTTTTCACTGATTTTGTCTGATTACACCTCCTCTGAGGATTGCGTGGCTCCGTTCAGACTGCGGCATATCGGCATGTTATCATAGGAACAAATGCACACACACTGACAAAACACTTGAAGAGGCTCTTCAGATACAAGAAAGGGATCAATTTAATTTAATTAGACCTGAGCAAAGTCTATTCAGACAAATACAACTGTGGGCCTATGAGCCATTTGAAACAAAAAGTTGTGTGACATGAAAGTTTGACTGAATTAACAGGCAAAACTGTCTTATAAGACATTTTTCTGCCCTGAACTTATCAGTATTTTGACATAATTTAAGTCACATCCACCTTGAGGACAAATGAACATGACTGATAGCTGAAAATTGCTCCTTTTTGTGGTTGATGACCTGTTTAGTGTGTCATCAAATATGGATCCATCTGACTCTGCAGGAGAGGAAGAAGTCAGAGAGAATACTGTCTAATGTGGTGTTGAAGGGAAAGCTGTGAGGAAAGTGTAACGGCTTCTGAAAATGTACATAACTATACTCAGGCAAAGTAACATTTTTAAATATAAAGTAGGAATTTTAAGAGCAAAGTAATTCCAGGGATTTGGGGTCTGTTATTCTAAGATGTAATATGTGTTCACCTTTTAAAGAATGATTGTTTTATATATTACCTGTAAATAGACTGTTTTTTTTTGTTTGTTTGTTTGTTTTTTGCCGTATTGCACCAAATGACCTCCTCCTCTCTGAAACGTCCTACAAAACGCTGAAGGACTTTGAATAATTCAATTTCAGTAATGAGACGAATAAACAAATGCATGCATGAATATTCAGAGATTTAATTCATATCGTTCCAGCTTCAAAAGCCTTTGGAAAACATTGCAACAGGATGCACAATCTGCTATGCAGCTGCTACCTTTTCCTAAAGTATACCGGCCTTTACTCATCACGGGCTTCTTTCTGCCAGCAGAGCGTTTTGTGCGCGTCCTTGGCTGCTGTTTACACGCATAGTTTGCAAAGCTGACGATTCCAAACGCAGTTTTTCGTGGTCACCCTCTTGTCACACAGGTTAGAAAACTGAAAGGTATTCAACATTTGGTAATATATACATCTTTAGCTCATTGCAACAGATAAAGTCTGCAGGATGAAAGTCCAGCTGGGCGTACAGGTGTCTGTAAAAGTCAGCAGCTGAAGTCACCTTGTGTGCAACTGTGAAGGCTCACAAACACGGACTTTGTCAGTCAGACTTTGTGGTCTGAGTATCATCCAGCAGGAGAGACGAGCTCAGAACGAGTTGGTTTCATGAGGACACAAACGCTAATATATCATAAAATATTACGATTGCATGAACATGTTTATTGTTTAGGTTTTTATCCATCAGAGCTCAATCTAAGATTTTCCAACTGAATTCTTGTTTTTATTAAATAAATTCCCGTTTTTCTTAGATGGGCGTATTCATTTTATGTAGGGATAATAAATAGGTTAATTAGGTAACATTAAAGTTATTGAAAAGTCAAAAGAACCAAATGCCTGTATATTGCTTTATTCTATTCTTTTATCTACACTAGTCAAGTCAATTTAGTTATATAGTTCAAAGTCACAAAATGGTCTCATTTAGCCAAGAATCCCGAAATGAAGCTATGTTTTTATTTAGTGAATGGCGGCTAAAAGCAAAGCTTGATGAAGGACCTTTACATGCCATTACTCAACTGCTAAAGGTTTCCTGCGTGTTTCAAAATGATACGAACTGTGATAATAAAAGTCCGTTTCCAGGTGGTTTTTAAGCCTAAAGTACATCAGAAAAGAGCTCTTTGATGTTGGAAGTGTATCAGTCATTCAGCATGAAAATACAGTTTGCTTGGTTTGTTTGATGTGAAGATATTGTCTGCAATGCTGTTGCTGTTCAGTGTTTCTATCTGTAGGCCTGTTGGTGTATCAGTGCTGCTTTAATGTAAGAAATGTCGTATTGTGTGTGTAAACACAAAGATAATAAGAAACACATCACCAAAGACTTTTTCACTTTTCAATTAATCGTCTTTATTTTACATTTCAAACCCCAACATAATCAGAGAGTCATCTGAAACTTCCGTCCAAAATAAGTAAATAAATATCATTTTCATTTTTTTATTAAAAAAATAAAGAAGTGGTCATTGTTTGCGTCGGACAGAGAGAGACAGCCTACTGGGGAGAAAACAAGGAGAGAAGCGTTGAATAAGACGGATAGAATAAAGCAGGTGCAACACGTGAGGGGAGGGGGAGTCTTCCCACACATTAACAAGACTAATATATAATATCTCCCACTATTTAAACAGAATAATCCATCTACATATTTACACTATATTTTGTGGTTTGATTTGGGACATTTTCCCCCTGCAGGCCCAACTAAGCACCAGCGATTACATCTGATCTTTAAACATCTGTAGAGACGCACAGGTGTCTGGGCCATCCGTGAGCTCCAATGATAAGCTTAAGTTTTGTTGCGCTTTAGGAGCTCTGAGGGGAAACACTTGTTACAATTGAAGTTAATTACCATAAAACACTAAGTTAGTTGCAAAACCCCAAAGTCCCGGTGAGGAAAATCAATGCATTGGTCTTTACTGGCTCCGTCGACGCAACGGATTCAGCGACGAAGATAAATAAAAAGCGTAATAATGAGGGGAGAGAGAGAGAGAGAGAGTCTGTAACAACCCCGAAAGTTCGTCTCCTTTCACTTTGGAGTCACTTGGAGTCGCTGGCCAGCCTCGGCATGGTGACGGCGCTCATGCTGGACACATGCGGAGGCGGGACTTGGCACATGCTGCACGGACAAGGCATCCCGGTGCCAACGCCCCAGTGCTGGAAACTGCTGCCCAGCGGCCCTGCACCTGCAACGGGCGCTTTGAGGAGTCCGTGATGGGGTCTGACAGAGGTGACGGCGGCGATACCGGGTGCGGACAAAGAGGCGGTGGAGACTGCAGCCGGTGGGAGGAGCGGGTGGTGCACAGCCGGGTGTGAGGCGTGGGAAGCCACCGGGTGTCCCGGCAGGGGCCCCGCGTGTGTCATAGTCCCACAGGCTGACGGGTGGAAGCCGCCGTGGTGTCCGCTGCTGCCGTAGATTTCGCTGACCAGCCGCTTCATCTCCTCCAGCGAGTTGCTCAGCATCAGGATGTAGTTTCTAGCCAGCAGTAGGGTGGCGATTTTGGAGAGTTTGCGCACCGATGGCCCGTGCGCATAGGGCATGACCTCCCGGAGCCCGTCCATGGCCACGTTGAGGTCGTGCATCCTTTTCCTCTCGCGGCTGTTGATCTTGAGGCGGATCGTCTGCAGCTCGCCCTCTGACATGAGTTTACGGTCTTTCTTGGACAGCCGGAGGAGGGATTCCTCGTCGGCGGCGGAGAGGCCGCGCAGGCTGTGGATGTCTGACGGAGAGTCGCTCTGTGTGGAGGACACGGCGCCGGAGAAGCCGTGCACTGATTTCTTCAGGGCGGACAGGAAGATGTCGTCCACCTCCGGAGATGACGGTCTGCTCGAAACTCGGCTCGTATCAGAGTCCATGGTTCTGGTCCAGAACGGTAGTCTGAAGAGAAAAAACTTTTTAAGTTAATTCACTAAGATTTCATGCCACCACCAGAAAATAAAATATGAAACAACTGCTTATTTTATCCGTTTAATTCATAATTAAAGTAGGCCTATGTAAAAACAAAATACGTGTTTGTTTGTTTTTTATTTAAACACGGCTTACAAGTACATTTCTGGCATCTTCATCTTTATTTTCATATGAGATCATCAGATAAGGAATAAGAGACACTAAATAAAGGAGAACAGCCGTAAAGTATTTGTAAGATGACACTAATTCTCTATCAGAATGTCTAAAAACAAATAATCAAACACGTACCAGGAGTGTTTTTCCAAGCGCGATGGTGAGAAAACCTAAACGTCAAATCCACTTGTTACTCCAAATCGCATCTGACAGCCCATTTGGCACGCCAGCGTGCGACCGCAGGGTTTTATAGCGGGCTGAAGCTCACAGAGGCCGGGTCACCAGGACAACGCAGTTTCTGTCCCGGCTGCCTCCCTGCGACCAATCAGCTCCTTGCAGGGAGGAGGAGGGGGGAGGGGGGGGGGGGTGACGGAGGGTCCTCCAGCCTGATGTAATTACCAACACACAGCATTAAGTGAAATCAGACACACTCCCTCCTACATATGGCCCCTTCTTGTGAAAATGTTGGCCCGCGTGTGGATGGATTTTATTATAATAACACAGAGAATAAGCCACATTTTGCCTTTCATAAGTGAAGAGTCATTTGTATCCGGGAACACAATAAATCAGACCGAAATTTAATGATTTAGATGAATTATGATTAATTCGTTTTATTCAGAAACTGACTACATAAATTGTTTAAAAAAAAAAAAAAGAAATGAATGAAGATTTGTTTTAATTCAATATCCTCTCATTTTTATTAATCTACACAACATTTGAGCCATCATCCTGATCGCAAATTCGTTCCTCATCTCTCATTATTTTAATTTAGCTGCAGCTTATTCGACCATAAAATCACGTCGCCCCTTCAAGTGAACAGTAATAACGGGTCGAAGCCTAATAAGCAGCGCAATATGTTTCCTGCTTGCAGTTTTGGTGTGAATGCGGTGTTTTCCGTTTTTACCCGCTGTCGACCAGCAGCTGCCGTTAAAGTGCATCTTTAACGTTAATTAATGAAGTGTGCAAAATTGTTTTTAACGGTTATGATCCGCAACATTTCAATTAGTCTGCCGTGAGCCATCTCAGTGTGGCCCGCTGCTGGCGCTCAGACGGCCTCTGGCTGGCAGAAGGGCCCAAACCGGTGATTTGCTCTCGGACGTAACTGAAACTGACAGCAGCATTGTCCTGAAATATGACGAGTGGTATTGTGCAGTCAGACGCAATCAGCGCTAATTGCCTCTACAAGTTTAGGCCCTATCTGTTGTTCTGTATTTAGGCTTCAGTTACTGATAAAAAGCCTATTTGAGATAACTGTAATAACGTTAATAGCTTATTTCACAGACTCTCTGTAGAGTTTAAAAGGTTTTAATTTAAAATAATATAAGTTTGTGATCGGAAAAAAAAACAGATTTTCTGTCTTTAAAAAAAAATAGCAATAACACAAACAACTGAAAACGAAGCAATTATTTTATTCAAAAAAATAACCTTAATAAAATGCAAATGTATTGAAAATGTTTTCTATTTGTTTTCTGTGGTCAGTTAGTTCCAGTTAGTTTCCAGAATTAAGGCTCTGTGCTGTTGCCATGGTTACCTGCAGTTTAATACACCTTGCGCACTGATTTAGAACGTCGGTTAAACAGTTAACCGGAACTATATTTGAGGGGGGTCTTTTTTTTCGATTTAACGGTCACCTGCCAGCCAATCAGAAACAATTTCCGGCGCCGTAACACCGTCAGTCAGGTGTCACATCTTTCCGCCAACGATGTCACAAAATCAAGGTCGTTAGAGGTCGATGAATTTTATCTCACACACACACACACACACACACACACACACTGCCTAACCCCCTTTTTTCTCATCATTATATTTGCTTGTTTTCTCCGTCCTCTGTCCGTTGCCTTCGCGTGTTTACTCGCGTTAAATAAGATTATGGTAATGAAGGCGGTTAAAGTGGCATTTTAAATCAGGAGGTTTGTATCTGTGCCACCACTTGCTTCGTTAGACATTCCCACAGTCTCACTGTTGCACAGGATTTACAATGAGACACACAGACTACAGACTTTCCCTCACATCTCATGCATCATTATCAATTACAATTCTCTAGTCAAATTATCTACCAGGAATTAAGGAGGCTTTGTGGTAGTCTGAACCCTCACATGCTGTTTCAGAAATAATAATAATAATAATAATAATAATAATAATAAATACATAAATCAATCTAATAAATCTCCTAGTCTTAAACCACAGATTTAGAAAGAATTTCTCAACCTTTTACACATGACTCCTATTTAGGGCCAATCATTTTATGCAACAGAGTTGTCAAGTTGCTACAGGATAGAAATGCTCTTATTCTAAAATAGTATGTGTCTCAAACTTTTATTATAAACCTATTAAATTCATTTAAGCACATCATCAGCTTTAGAACACCCTGCAAGCCCACATGGAGGTTGTGAAACTCTAGGTTTTGAAATTAATATCTTCAAATTTCTGATATTTCAGTTGACCACTGATGTTAAAAGTTATCACCTAATTGAGTTGTTTAAATCTTTCTGTGTTCTGTAGATAATCTGAACAAACAGAGGGCCTTCAGTTACACACCATACAAACTCACTGTGTGATTTGTGGCAGGCAAGTACATTTCCTGGATAAAGCCTTAAAATGATTTTCTATAATATCTCATTATTTTCCTCAAACATTACACCCATGTGATTCCCACACCATGAACATTAATCTGCTGCTAAATCAGCCTCCACTCTTCTGGTTTCAGCCTTTCCAACAGAGATTTGCTGCCATTCAACCACAAGAGCATTAGTGAGGTCCAACACTGATGTTGGGACCTGGCTCACAGTTGGTGTTCCAGATCATCACAAAGGTGTTGGATGGGGTTGAGGTCAGGGCTCTGTGCAGGCCAGTCAAGGTCTTCCACGCCAAACTGGGAAAACACATTCTCTTATGGACCTGGCTTTGTGCACGGAGGCATTGTCATGTTGAAACAGGAAAGAGCCAAACACAAACTGTGGACTCAGTACTCAGGACTGGAAGGTCTTTTGTCAAAAATATCATTGCATGCTGTAGTATTAAAGTTTCAATTGATTGGAACTAAGGGGCCTAAACCAAAAGCACACAAAGTATGTGGACATGGGTGTTTTTAACATTTCCTCTTCCCTTCCAACTTTGACTCTCACCAACTACACCATCATCTCCGTCTTTCTCCCTCTCTCTCTCTGTCCATCAGTCTGGGTGGCGGTAGGCCCGGTGCCGTGGTGAATACCAATAGTGAGAAGGAGCATATGTGAGCCATACTTAATCCTGCTAATCTGCCTCCAAAATAAAAAAGAAAGGGAACAAAAAAAAAAAAAGCAGAAAAGAGAGGAGGGTGGAAAAACACGAGAGAAGGTTTCTCTTTCTGTCTGGGGAGCGGACCGGCTGAGGCCAAATGAACTGAAAGACATGAATAATGTCCTGGCTCTCCCCCTCGATCCCTTTCTCTGTGAAATCTTGGAACGAAATGAAGCAAAATTCTCGCTTTTGTTGAAATCTGTAGTGAGGAACGTGAGATGCCGCCTGCCGCCACCACTGCTGTTACTCTGTGTGTGTTTGTGTGCAACATTGTCTTCCTAGTTAGATTCACATGCAGCTCTCCTGCAGTAGCGATTTACTGTACATTCAATGGGAAAGTTAAGTGCCAGTACAGGAAGTGGAGTGAAATTCATTACACCAGCGTGTTTGCATCCTGTCTCATTCAAGACATCAGAATTGTAGCTTTTATTATTTAGGGTCAAAGTTGCAGATCTGAATGTTCTTTGTGAAGAAAAACAAACTACGGAAGACAGTATGTTTCCCCAAAAACGTATTTTGCAAGCAAGCATATCATTTGTGGGAGATACTGTCTGTGTGTTCCGAGGTCACAATGTCTGCAAGTCCTCAAATTCAGATAACTCAGGTCAGGTTTCAAGTTCAAACACATGAAAAGGCACCTGAAGGTAAAAATCTCCAAAAGAGGCCAGGTCTTCCTTCTCTTACAGACTGATGTATCTGTTGAATAGCAACATGGGCAACAGGTCTGGTCTTCACCAGGTGAAACAGATGATCAATTGGATTAAGGTCGTGTGAATGACTTTGCCAATCAAGAACTGTTAGGCCTTAAAAGCACCTAGGCTGCTGTGCCTGTATGTTCAGAATCAATGGGCCTCATGCGATGACATTTTAGTATTCTTATCCTAATACTTTCTTCTTTATTATTTCTATTTTTTTTTCTTATAAACCACAAATGTGAACCTCATCTTGGTGCACAAGTCAGAGGATCACCTAAGTCAGAGGGCTTTATCCTCTGGAGGCCATGAATGTCTGTACCACAACACAATCCATCCAATGGTTGTTGAGATAATTCAGTCTGGACCAAAGTGGTGGAACGACAGTTCGCTGGCTAAAAACGGAAATTAAAATTGTACCAAGGTACAGAGTAAAACTATAGGGCACATAAGGCACATAAGGAAATTAATCTGAAAATGTCCTTTAAAAATAAACTCTTGAGAAAGTACTTAACAGTTACAACTTCCTACCAAACCTGAGATCCTCAGTGGAGTTCTTCCAAAGTCAGACCAACCTGGTGACTAATGTACAGGTGCATGTGGGGTGAAGAGGTCACTAATGTAGGCAAGCGCAGTCCATCTAACGCATGATGAACCATGTGGATCCTGGCTGCCAAGGGAGACTTCAGGCCTCTGTGTCTCAGGGGCTGGACAGTGTTAGGTTATGCTGGCCGGGGGCTTTATCTCTACAACAGCTATTAGGAGGTAATTAAGTCCTAACACTGCAGAGCCTCCCATGGTTACTATAACATAACTGCAAATGGGAAGCTTACAAGCTCCTTTAGACGGCATGACAAATTGAATGGAACTCATTGGGCTTCGGCTATTATTCCAGCGGCCCCATCTGGCTGGGAAAAGATAAAGGGGATTTGCTGGAGGTTGTGAGGGGTTGAGCCTCCATGCTCGGTGTGTGTGTGTGAGGGATAAGGAATGAGAGGGGGGTCCTGGTCCAGTGTAAGGGGTGTTTTGAGGGTTCCAGGGGGATTTTTTTTCCCTCCTCTTTGGTCTGAGCCTCAATTCAACAGGCAGCCTGAGATTTGCTTTGGCCAAATGTTACAAATGTTTCGACAACCTGGTCTCTGATCCTCGGGGGTCACCCAGGAGGGCACGGGGGTACAACGGCTTTACGCCCAGAGATTTAACAAAGCAGCATGGGGATGAATATATTCACACTTGTATTCACTCCCTGGGCCTCCAGATGCTTGTTTTAGGGAGACGGAGACTAGACTGAGCCGCACACTGCCCAAAGCAGGCCAGCTGGCGGTTTGTGTCCATAGTACGTCCGTGACCAAACTTGTGTGGACAAAAAAGTGTCACGTTCACTGGAGTGATGCTGTTAATTGTCAACAGGGGGAAAGAGGGTGAAATTATTATTATTATAAGTTTTTTTTACGATGTTTAGAAAGTTCTGGAGTATATTTAGACTGTGAGGTTTTGTCTTTGTTTTCATGGTTTTAATTAAAAGTGACAATTGAGCCACATTACAATCTACACACTTTTTCTCCAATAAATCAACTAACTAACTCTATGTCCACACTAATGCAGGTGAATTTGAAAAGGCTAATTACGTGTCAGATGAGGTTCCATCCACACTGGCATTGTCAGGTTGCTCTAAAAGCTCACTGTCCACGCTGAATCTCTTCTTCCTCTTCTTCTTCCTCCCATTTTGGTAGGCACACAACAAAATTACTTTAGCACCACCATCTGGTCTGTTGTGGGGTTGAATATATCCATAGCAAGTTAAAACTCTTTTTTTGTCACCTGCAACTGTCTTTGAACCCTGATTTTGTATTTCTGTGTTGTTGAACTCACAACTTGCCTTTGACATATCTGTTTTTGTTGTCGGGCAGCTGCAATTGTACAAAGCTGTTATTTGATCCCAGGTAGTTTGTCTAGTTATTGGGCTTACATGGTGTTCTTACATCATAAACATAAAGATATGCCAAAACGTGGAAGAAGTCAAACATTTTAACCTTTAAAGATTTGTAACATTGTTGACCTGGAAAACTGCTTTGAAGGTAGGTAGACACCGTATTTGGAAAGAGTCAATTGTATACTCTGCTGTGCAGTGTACACTGATTATTTTTACACCAGGACATTATTTTTAAAAATGACTGCATACATATGTCACATTGTTATATTCACGCGAGTTTTAATAACACCAGCAGTCCATGAAAGTTCTCCATTGGGATGTCACTGCCAGGAGAACAGTGGGCATTTTCCAAAACTATCCAAGCTGGAGAGCGTTTTCAAAAAGTTTCCAAAGGTGGAACATGCCGGCTTTGTGTGGATGTACAGCCTGAACAAAAAGAAAATTCATCTGTGTTATTGTGGACGAGGCCTCAGTCCTGCTGAAAGTCACTGATAGCCCTACAGTATCCTCAGTGCTGCATCACAATGGGTGTAAAGGGGTCTAATGATGGGGATCTGCCAGGCTTAACAGGCTCTCATTCAGATGGCGATTGTCAGAAGGCCGGAGACAATAGGCTGAGGAATAACAATGGTGTACACAAGGAGCCCAGGCCATCCCCGTTCTGCTGCAATTAGCGTCATATGGAGGGACTGAGAGGCTGGGTTACATTCCTTTACTCTCACTACCAGCCTCCTGATCCCATCACACACACACACACACAAGCTCATCATCCCTAACAAAGGGGCGGACTACTTTATTACCACCCCACTGCTAACCAGCTGTCAACCTCGCCACGCCCCCCCCCCACCCCCCACCCCCCCACCCCCAACACATACACAGACATGCACTCCGCAACCCCTCCCAAAATATGTTTTCACACCTTTTGGGTTGACTCTGGAAGTAGATGGCAGGTGTTTTTGTCTGGAGTGGTTTTGGTGAGGTCAGCTGGTGTTTCCCATCCCTGAACTGAACATGGAACTTTTTCAAAACAGTCTTCAGAGTGATTATACAGGGAAAATGAACAGTCTTGGTCGGAGAGATTTCTGCGTAGCAATGTAAGGAAGCCTTCGTGTTGCCCTCTGTAGGTCATTATGTGAGTGTAGCCAAACACTCAATACAGATGTTGATTTATTTCTGTCAGAAGACTCTCAATTAAAGCTGGCTGTTACTCATCAAAGTGAATGTTCAGATGTGGCCACTTGGAGTAGAGTCCTGTAAGTCAGCACCACAAATGGTCGGACTTGAACGCAGGTTGTGAACAAACATTCTTGTAAACCTCTCATTTGGAAGCGCATTATAATGGAAGTCCACTATTATCATACATTGTGTTGAAAAACGCAGTGAGCACACGGCAACAGTAAGTATAGGTCGAAGCTGAACCAATAAGGAGCACTCTGGGATAAAAGTGACATTTTGGTTAATGACTTTAACATTCACTCACAGTTTCATTTCCAAATGAGCAAATTTAACTTAAAATTGTTAACTTGGTGATTACTGTGGTAGACTTATAACCTGTTCACCATCCCAACGTGTGCTGGAATAGGCCCACTGCAACCTTCAACAAGACCAGCAAGTTTAGACGATGGATGGATGATGGATAGATACTGTGATCGCCCAAGACTGTAGCAAGAAAAATGTTGTCATAACAAACAGGAATTATGGCCAAAAAATGGAAAAATTACCTAGATTGTAAAAAAAAAAAGCATTCATGTTCATATTATATATTATAAGTGACCTCTTGCAGCTATACAAATAATGACTGTCATCTTTCACGAACAATGGCAGTAGCATAAAACGTTGTTCCTATCGGCAGGAAACGGTTGGCATGCAAAGTGGGCGACTTTGACACCACAGACTTCATTTTCATGTCCCATCTCCTGGCAGAGAGGGCTGAATTCCCTCACACTGTCGACACTGATTAGAGAGACAATGTTTTGGTCATGGATGCCAGATTAAGGTCCATGACCAAAACATTGTCTCTCCAATCAGTGCTGATAGTGTGAGGGAATTCAGCCCAGGTGTCTCTCCCCAACTAACATTTTAACCTTGGAGGTGATCTTTCTCTCAACTTAACCAAGTAGTTTTATTTACCTAAACTTAATAGGTAGGAGTAGGTCTGTTTGAATGGCATGGACTGAGCAGACGTTAATGGACTTTGGGGCTGACAGAATGGACAGGTCTCCAGAGCAGGGCCAAAGAGCCTACAGAGCTGGAGATGTGGGGGGGGGGGGGCACACTTGGCAACTCGACACACTAGCTCTCCTTCAATTCTTCAGCAATTATGCTGTCATCAAGCCGTTTTGCCTTTTTGAGAATGAAGAGAGGAACCTAAATAAGGGCCACGCTGGTTTAATTAAACTAATACCAATTCATGTTCCAGCAAGATGCTTGAGGCGTCATTAGAAGAGGAAGGACAGAAAGGGTCTGTTCCACTGTGTGTCAGTGCGCGTGAGTTTATGCATGTATACCCATTTTGTATGTGAGAAATTTTGAGTATGTGTGTCCATGTATTTGTGTGTACCCTCACTTCCAGTCCATTGAGCTGCAGTGCTGTTGCTGCTGCCCTGGTTTTGGTCCAACAGAACAGAATGTGTGGAGGGAAGGAGGGAGGCGATGGGAGAAAGCAGAAAAGAGGAGGAGGAGGAGGAGGAGGAGGAGGTGGGGGTCTGATTGGAGGGGGCTGTTTGTCACTGTGAATCGGCTCAGGGTGGTTCACATCATCTGGCCATTGATGGCCGCCCCTCCCCTGTTGTAAAACAAGCTCCTGTGGGCCTGCCTGAACACTGAGGGCATTGTGTCCCACCCTCGCAGGAAACATACCACCCAAAGTGCAGCTACCCCCACCACCGTCCACCCTCAGCATCCCCAATCCTTCTTCTCTCTCCCTCCATCTCTCATCTTTTCCTCCCTTGCCCAAGGCCATGATGTTAACCTCGAGTTGGAGGTGAATCAGCAGAAACCTGGAGAAGAACGAGGGAGAGTGTGATCATTTGAGAGCAACAGGTAGGACTAATGAAGCTGGACTGAAGGATGGAGGGAAAGAGGGAGTCAGCAGCAAGTGGTGGAGGCTGAGGGAGGTGCAGAGAGGAAGACGGATTCGAGGGGCTGGTGTAAAGGGGGCGTTCCCCGCGGTTTCCGTAATATGGAGGGCTAATGGGAAGATTGATGGATTGAGACAGCAAAACAAAACAAGGGGTGGTGATAAAATGTAGAGTGGGGGATAGAGCAAGTAGGGATAGGGCTGAATGGTGTCTTGAAGCCTCAATTCTGTGGATGTGTGAGTGTGCGTGTCACAAGGCCAGGAGAAGGAGGAAAATTTACTGCCTTTGGGGGCAGGGAGTGGGTGTGACTCGTTCCCTAATTACCAGGGAGGTCTCGGGATCTTTGGGTACAAGACAAGTGTGAAGGGTGGGAGAATGAGACAGGATACAAGGGGTTAGTGCAGGTCAATGCTGACCACCTAGGATGCCCCTTGCAAAAGACGTGCACCCCCATTCCATTTCAACCCTCCCGAGTGCCCTGGCTGAATGCTATAAATAAATATCGTGTCTTCTCCTCTAAAAGCTGATAATTTACTGCCCACCCATTCCGTTCTGCCCATCTCTTCTCCATTTCTCAGCGCCGTTGCCAGGCGGTGAATGGAGCTCGTCCTTTGAGTTTGGAGGGCCAGGCCTGTGTTTTCTGGAGGGGCTGTCCTCAAAGTTTGGAGCACTCTGGAGTGGACGCACACACACATATGCTTATATGTTGAAAGCCACACATGCTCCTTTATCAGCCACCTCTAAAACAGCTACGCACATGGCAAGAATTTGAGGGATTCTTATGGGAGTAACCTGTTGTTCAATACAGGCGAAGAGAGCTAACTCTTTTCTTTCCTAATTAAATCTGAGACTAACAAGTGCTTCAGGTTGATGATTGTTAACTCTGGATCAGAGTAGAAGGCAGACATGTCAATATGTGCGCTCTCTTAATTCTCCTGCGTTGTTTCTTTGCATATTCCTCCAGATAGAAACACCTGTTTGCGAAAAATATTTGCTTCAATGTTGGTTGTTCTTGGACTCTTGATCTCATTATTTAATTTGTTGAACCTATAAATGTTTTATGGCATATGTACTTTGTAGATCTTTCTTAATACCAATATGTACATTATTTGGTTGTATTTTTGTCAAAATAGGCCAATGCGAAACGCACTGTTCACTCCTGGTGTAGTGATTAAGACATGGACCATGTAATCTTAGTATCTGTGTTTTCATTCTGGCCTTTGTTGCTATTTGTAACCCCCTCTCTATCCCTGTGTTTCCTGTCTGTATCTCTACTCAACTATCCAATAAAAAGGCAAAACTGCCAAACAAATTCAGTATAAAACGTGAAGTGGTGCATTATTCTCTTTAGTGCAGCAAAATGTTAAAGGGAGGACGTCAGAGTAGATGGATCGGCATCAAAAGTGTCCCATTGGACGTTGTAGCAATTTACAGTATGACACCCTGTTGCTCCATCTTCTATAGTGCTTAGTATTTTCCACAGGGTCCCTCCACCACATTATTTTTTTTTCTTCTACACTTTTAGTTTCTTTCTCTTTCTTGAGGCCATCTGCTTCCCTGGCATCCTTGCCTGCATCACATTCACCTGCAGGAACAGAAAAAAAAAGAAAAACACACAGAGAGCGTGCAACTGAGACAGATACAAGTCTTTAACTGCCAGTGCTGCCATGGTGCTGTTCACTCAACTACTGTAACGCGACAGAAGACTGAGAGTGAAAGACTGAGAGAGAAAAAAAACAAGAATCAAAGAGAAGGAGAGTGCGTTGGCAGCTTCTCTCTGCTTCTGCTGCCATGGCAGAGTCAAACAGACGCTGCTAAGAAATTTTAACCCTAACAGGGGGCACAAGGAGGGCAGATAGGGATGGGAGAGGGTCTGTTCGTGAGGAAAATAGTGTCTGTATTCCCCATTAAATCAGTGTTGTTGAGAAGCTTGGGCCTTGCCAGTAAAGTGGAGAAACGGCAGTGGCAGCTGCACCCAGTTCAGCGCCTGCTGACAGAGAGGGGGCTTTTGTTTGCAGCACAGGCGGCACAGTGAACAGCATAGGGTGGCATGGTCTGGAATGTGACATTATTGTTTTTTTTAATAGAGACTGGGTCAAAATGGGGCATACTGAGGGGGCAATTAAGAGAGACATTTTGTGTGTGTGTGTGTGTGTGTGTGTGTGTGTGTGTGTGTGTGTGTGTGCACATATAAAGCATATGTGTGAGTTGTGGCCAGTACTGACCTATAGCCAAGTCTCTTTTTTTGGGCTAAATATACCTGCAGCTTGTTGCGTGAAATGTAAGTTACATCATGTACAGTGTAAAGTCACCACTAACTTTTATGTTTTAACTAGTCAGTTTCACTTTAAACTCGTGGGTTTGTTCTGTTGCAGCACTTCTACTATAACTTAAAATCAAGACATTGTCACAGATAGTGTGTATATTATTGGGTGGGTAAAATGGGAATGGTTTTATTAAAAAAAAAAGTTATGTATACGATCATGTGTACACTAGCTAACATATAATACAACACATGTTTATCTGTTACCTTATTAATAAATGAACAATTATTACTTCTTCTGAGTTTTACTAAAGTGAGGATGGCTGTCACACAAAAATATTGGCATAAATAATAAAAACACAAACAAAAGTATTTGAAAAACATCCATCTTGGCCCAAAGAAAGCTGCCTAAGTCAACACCTGAAACAGTTAAAAGTTTCTGTTACAGGCAACAAAGTGACGCCAGTGACAATTCTCATGTCAAGTCAAAGCCAAATAAATTGGACTAAAGGCAGTATTCAAAATAATGAGCACTATGCCTATAGCATGAGGCAGTCATAAACAGTGTTGGTTGATCACTTTGGACTTATGTCACATGATGCACATGAATGCTTATGCACACATACACAGACAGCTATTTTCCACTATCCAACAGTTAACAAGTCAACACCTGACTTCAATCTGGCAGCACCTGCAGCGAACTCCTGTGTGCTCACAAGTGCATGTTTACTTGTTTGTTTGTGTGTGTGTGTGTGTGTGTGTGTGTGTGTGTGTCTGCATGGATGCATGTGTGTGAGTTTAACAGGCAGGTGGTAATGAGGCAGACTGTGCTGTACTGGCTTCTATAATGAGGTGGCAGGCAGTGAGGGATAGGACCAGTGCCACTAATGGGCCCCTATAGCCTCTAATAAGCAGTAATTATAGTGTGTGTTTACCAAGTGGCTCCAACGGGGTTGAAAAGGTTACCTTCACACATAGCTACTCCACTGCTGGCCCTCCCACCCAGAGACACTAAGTGACAACACTGGAAAGTGCTTTGTGTGTACTGTATGTGTGTTGGAATTAGCATGTATGCTAGTTTGGGAGGTGGAGGAACTATTATAGGGGTTGTGGTATTTTACAACCAGGCTTTTCATTGTCATATAGTTTTGTTAATATACAAAGCTTAAGTCCTGCCTTCTGGCTAGCTCCTGCTCCGCCTGCTTCTGTAAATCAATGTATTTTTCATCATTCTTTCTGACAAGCTGAAATATGAAATATTACAATCCATATTCTAAGATAAATGGATAACCAATACTATACTGGAGAGTAATTTGACAACATCAAGATACAACAATGATTATATAAGCATTCAATATTTATTAAGCTTTCAAAATACTAAATATGTCTGCAGACAAAAATGAGCGAATCTTAAAAATCGTGCAATCGCATATGAGTGCACACAAAAAGACAGAGTGGCTGTAGACGCAGCTACACAAAATGAAAAAGGTTTTAATTCGAGTCAAAAATGTTCACTTATCCTGAAGCTTTTTGACTCCACTTAGTAAGTGCACAGTGACAAGAAGGAAAACTGGAGGAAAATGTCAAGAAATTGGAGGTCCTGGTAGGTTTTAAGATCAGATCAGAACACAGTCTGTGCCAGCTTTGTGCACTGGCTCTTTGTGGCAAATAAACACAGGCTGCCAAAATACTCCAGCATTCTCAACAAAATGCATTTAATGTGAATGCTGTGTCATGGCCGCTGACATTAAAGTCAGATATTATTCTTCATAGACAGAAAAGAGAGACAAACTTCCACAAAGTGTTGACACACTCCAGCTATGACGGTGGAGAAACAGAAGTTTAGATGTACAGTATGATTTTATGAGGAACCCCATGGCCCCATGGCAGCCAATCGGGAGCCTGTTTCATACAAAGATTTAATTTGACGTCAAGTACGGTCTATCAGCCGATATAGAGAGTATACAGTGGCCATCAAGGGAAGACTCCCTAAGAATAATTTTACTGAAATTTGTTGTGGTACTTTCAGACTGCGTCTCCCCTTCGGTTGCTCTCTGACCTCTACCCAACCTCTGACTGACCCTCTGAAGACACTCTGCATTTTGGGGAAGCCCTCTCAGTGACCTCATCAATCACAAGACCAGCAGCCAGGCAGCAGGTTCACCCTCTTTCTCCAGCTGCTGCTGCTGCATTGTGTCCTTTCTGTCTCCTTCTCTGCATCGATATGCCGCTCTCATTCTCTTCTTCCACTCTTCTTCTTTTTCTCTCATCGCGCAGTCAAAGCGCACTGTGATGATTAGTGTACAGCTGCCAAACCTGACAAACTACACAGTGTTCCTGCATGTTGCTGCTCAACAGATTGATATCATTGATGGTGAGTTCCCATTATCGCCGTCTTGCATTCACTTGTTCAACCCCTCATCTTCCCACAACTCCTTCCACATTGTCTTCTTCAGAGGTCTCGTTGTTCTCCTCTCATCTCCTAAATTCTTGGAAAGACAGAAAGTGGCAGAGTAAATGTTCTTCTGGAGCTGCTGCATCAACATACTGGAGACAACTTTAACCTAAATGTCTACTAGACTACAACTAAATGTCACCACTCAAAAGAGTACACAGTACAGGTGGTGCAGCCACTGACATACTGTCTTTATGTATGTTCTACTAGACGACTGCATGATTTGATGGAGGATCTCTATGCAGCAGTGCAGGAATTATCGCTTTTCCCATACTTTTGTGTACTGTTGCTCTGGGACCTTTTTTCTGGTTTGGGCCCCTTAGTCCAATTACAAGAAATCTTCATCATACTATGATATTTTAGTCAATAAAGTTCTTCCAACGCACAAAGCCAGGTCCATAAACAAATGGGTACAACCTTGTCACCAGACCAGAACGTCAATAAATTTTTTATGATATACAGTATGGTTAAGGTTAGAAAAAGATTGTGGTTATGGTTAATAAAAAGGCCAACGTTAATTGCACAACTGTGACAGGATACAAACTGCGATCTCCTGCATGAAAGGCAAAAATGCTGGAAGTTCAATTCCGTGGATCCTGGCCTGCACAGAGCCCTGACCTCAACCTCATCCAACACCTTTGGGGTGAACTTGAACACCAACTGTGAGCCAGACCTTATCACCCAACATCAGTGTTTGACCTCACTAATGCTCTTGTGGCTTTCAAAATCTGGTGAAAAGCCAGAAACCAGAGGAATGGAGGCTGTTTCAGCAGCAGATGGTTTTGGAATGACACGTTCTACATATGGGTGTAGTACTTGCTCACATATGTTTGTCCATATAGTCTGTGTCAATGACCTGTGTTGTGTGCTCGGCTATTCTGAAACAAAAAATAAGTGATAACTGACGGTTGAATGTAAGTACAAAGAGATATAATGGGATATTCACACGTCTTTCTGTCTTTGTCTGACAAGCTTCACAATGACGGTAAGAGGGAGACAGACTGTAAGCCAGCTACACAATGTCTTGGTTTAGGCAAGATGTAAAAGAAAAGAGAACTTAGCCTGATCAGATATCAACAGTCACTCATAAACACTACACAAGCTACTTTCTTGCTTTCGGATCTCTAATCCAACATTAGTAGCAGGGTCTTTGCTCTCTTTCAGGGTGGTATTCCTCCAGCCGTTGGGCTCATCTTTGATGTGGAGATGAATGTGCAGGATAATGTCGATCCACTATCTCACTGGCCATTCACATGTCATGAGAACAGCAAACCAGCGAAAAGCAGGGTCTCTAATCTGGTGCCCATGCTGGGACAGGGCCACGAGTTCGCTCACAGCACAGTGGCAATGATGTGTGTGTGTGTGTGTGTGTGTGTGTGTGGTGTTTGTCTTGGGTGGAACTCATATTATAAGTAAAATCCCTGCACTCAAAACCCTACTTAAGTAAAAGTACCAGCAGTAAACTTTACTATCAAAAGTATTCATTATGCAGAATGGCCCAAGCTACCTTAAATGTTTTCTTGGTCAAGGTGGAGCTGAATTTAACTTTTTATGTACTAGTTTAATACATAGTAATGCATTAAATGTTTTAATATATGCTCATATATCTATGTCAAATAAATATAAAAGAGTAAAAAGTACAAGCCAGATGTCTTGAATTGTCGTCCACATGTTTTTTTTCAGTCAAAGTCAAACTGGTCAGGTGTTGAGCTCATTTATGTTGACCAACCATCTGATGCCATCAGAAAAAACTTAAGGGGGGAAATTTTTCATTCAAGAGGGCATGGTCAAACACAGTATTAACTATGTATTTTGTCATTTAATTCAAAGGACTTGTTGGACCACAGGTTTGGTTGTTCGATCCCCAGCTCCTCTTGTCCACATGTTGAAGACACTGAACCCCAAATTGCTGCCGATGTTCAAGCCAGCATCTTACATGGTAGCTGGCTGCCACTGATGTGTATGTGAATGAGCAAAATTATAAAGGATAAAAAAAACATCCATTTTTTCTGAATATATCAGCAAAATTGATGTCAGTTAATTTTCTGTCCATCATCTAAACAAGTAGTTGTATTAGCGCTATCTTAAATTGTCATTTTGTCATTTCACTGGCTAAACACCCAACACCTGAATTGGCAATTCAGTCTGATTATGAAGCTAGAAGGTGCAATTATTCTCTCTTTTATTGTCCTCATGTACAAGTACCTTGAGTTCATGTATTTAGTTACTTTGCCCCACTAAGGTTTGTGCACATGTCCACGTCATGCTCATATTTGTGAGGGAAAAAAAATGAGGCTACATGTGAGTAGCTGAGTTATCACTTGGCCCATCGCTGCTTTTCCATGACAATGAAAACAAATCCAGCTTACACTCATTTCTGTTTTCTCTCAGACTCTGTATGTGTGAGAGAAAGCCTCCCTCTGTCCTCACTCTATAAAGGCTTGATCTCTGCCTCTGTTGAATATGTTAATCCATCTGGTGGTCCCCCTGCTCTTTCTCTCTGCCCACGAGACCCCCACTGCCCCACTCTCCCTTCCCAAGTAGGGGAAAGGGGATCTGGGATACTTCAGCGGAGGCTTGGTGGGCCAGGACTTCATCCCCTGGTTGATTATGTGTGGTGGAGAGAAGAGGGAGAAGGAGAGGTGCACGACGTAATCCTATTGACCATCCCTGTCCCATATGGTGAACGCACTGGCCTCTCCAGTGGTACAGTCGGTGGAGTGGCAGGGCCAGCTTGCCTCTCCAATCAGGGCACATTTTCACTAAAGCTCCACATCTCACGCTCTCATGTGGGATCACTGGTGTAGAAAAGACGAGGATTGTTATGTTAGTTTGTCGCAGGGATTTGGAGTCCACTGCCATCTGATTACAATTTCGTTAATATACAATCAGTCATGATCAACACAATGATTATAGTTGAAAGATTTACCATTTTACATACATTTGTTTTTATTCCACAACTGAGTGGCTAATGTACGACAATAATAATAAGCACAAAATCTGATTTTAGACAGGATTCATGCCTGCTAACCTTTCCTTTCTAAATCCAGGGGATTTTAAAAGAATAACAAAGAATGTCATTTTAAAAAGCATTTATTAGAATTGTCATTGTGGTTAGATAATATAAAGAGAAGGTCTGTTTTCCACTTGGATAGATATTATTTCACATTCTTGAATTGAGTAAATTCTCCCTCTCTCTCCCGCACTGAAAAGATTTGTTGATAAAAATAAAGGATCTAATGTGGAAACTCATGTTTTGCCATTTTATGTTTTCATCTACATTTTAATGTCCTTTTGATTTAATTTCTTTTTTTTACTTTGCATTTGCTTTTTATTCCATGTTCTTTTTTTTCTTTTCCTTGTGTTATTCAATTAAGGTTTATTGTTATTATCAAACCAAGGGAGAACCCAAGTGATATAAAAGTGCTAGATTTTCATAAACACTTTGAGATTCTCTGGAGAAAAAAATAAAAGCGGACACATGTGAGTTGGAAGGTATACATCATTATTTAAAATACATTTTTATGTATTATTTAAAATAGAGACTTGAAATTATATCATTACACACTAAAGTAATTTGGTGTCTTCTACCAAAATCTGGTCCAGCAGAACTGTCTTCAGACACCAACAGTAATGTCCTTTTGAAACAACATGCACTTCCAGGTTAGTGTCATTTGTGAAATCGACAAAAGCAGCTAATTTTACAACAATGTGTTTCTGAGTGTTTCTGCCGCTCTCTTGAACTGCATTATGTTGTGAGGTGTTACTCTCCTTGTATTCCCAACATCATATCGAAAACATAAATATCAGAATATCAGAAGCCAGTGGGGCACCAATATCGTGTGTGTGTGTGTGTGTGTGTGTGTGTGTGTATATATATCAGTGGGGGGGGGTCTGGCCTTGTGTCAGCAGCAGCCTTAGCGTCTGTTCGGTTGTGGTGGAGGTGTGGGAGCCCGCGGGGGGGGTTTTGTCCGCAGACCACTGTTACAATCCACGTTGGCCATTCAGCCCCAGCCATGTCAATTGGCATATGGTTGATCCACCTCCAATGGGTTCATGTAACCAGAAAATGCTGCCTTTCAGGGACCTGCATTCTCCATCAAGCGGGTGAGATTAAGATGTAATGTTGCTCTCTCCCTCCACAACAGGGGGTCAGTGGAAGTGACGGGGAGAGGGGCACGATTAGGACACGTGAGCCTGCAGAAGACACCCTTGAGGCAAAGAGGGGATGTTGGGCACGATGGTGTTAGCGTCGTGCTTTCCACAACACAAAGAATGATAATCATACAATTATGTCACTTGGTTTGATTGTTGTTAAAACATGAGTAAACCGTGTTTCTCAGAGAGACTTTTCCCAAGACACAGAGGGCGGCAACTGTTGATTATCTATTCTTTAGGCTCAAAGTTTATTCTTGACTTTGAAAACAGCAGTTGACTAAACAATCATACATCAAGGTCTGTTTATTTGCTGTGGTGCTTTCAAATTTCAATTGTTTCACATGATCTTCATCAGCAGATGGAGCTTACTAGTTGTCATGGAATTGTAACTGTTCAAATGACGAGTTTAAAAGTTGCCGGCCAGAGGCAGATTGAAACCAAACTGCGCCGCTTAACTTTTGCTTGGATGTCTCGATTAGTTTAGTTTTTTGTTTTTTGTTTTTTTGTCCTAATTCAGCTCATTTAATCTTGTGTACCTGCCAATCAAATATTTATATGTTTCCTGTCACCTGGGGAAAGCCCACTTCAAGATTAGAACCAGTTTAGATATATTTGAATGCTGAATAGCTCTGCTTAAATCTGCAACAGCTGATTTTCTGGCCACTTGGTAGCAGCAGACACAAGTTGTTAACACTGACATGTAGTTGATATGGCATTTTGTTAGCAAATAGTTGCTTATTTACGGCTGTTACGTAGCAACATTATCATTCATTTGAATCCGTGTCTCTGGCCACCTGATGAATATAAGTCCAATATTTACTTTCTTTTAGCTCTGGTTTCTCTACCAACTCCTGAGGGAAACATCTGGCTGTTTAGCTGCTAAATGCTCCACTATGTTCACCAGCTAGTCACTAACTGTGTTTGTCTGCTGTTTGCTGTTGAGCAGGTAGTGTACAGTGGATTTTTAGAGGTTTTTCACTGAAAACAGCTGCTGAACAGTGACACAATGAGCTGAAACTCACTATAGAGTTTTGTAAAGCCAAGGGGAGCTGCAGATTCAGGAGATAATTCTCTGCAGGTTCATTACTACAAGTGACCCCTTTCACAGTGTCACACTGTCATTTGATATATTATTATAAAACTGTCAATTATAGCTGCTATTAATCCATTCTTCACCACAGGCTATACTTTAATGTTGTGTGGCAGTTGTTTGTCCTGCTAAACGTTCATATACTGTGCAGTAGAAAACAAAGCCACTCTTTTAGGGTGGCACTCCCGCAATTTGTTTTGTCCTCCATAATGTTAGAGAGGATGGTCAAAATTGATGCAGCTGAGGCCGAGATACCCTGACTTTTAGTCCCGAGTATGAGTCAAGCTCCGAATATCGCTGCGTCCTACACACCATGACGCAACGCAGAAGCATATTCATCACCCACCCCTCCAGTTTGTTACACAGGTATTCTGTAACGTCTCGAGCTCAAGCTGAGATCACCCTGATGACTTTGGAAAGCTCCTTCCGTGGCCAACTGTTACACAACTGTATCCACAGGGTGAGTAGTACTCCTCACGACATGTAAATTGATCCTCACGTGTGAAATTGATGGAGTGCCCCTTTAACGGAGCGGAATGAGACATATTTGACAAAGTACCAGAAATGGTCAATACCAGTAAATCAATAAAAAGTCTTCTGGTTCATCTTGGGACAAATCAAATTTTACTGACACACAAAATTGCACCTCTACTCCTTCTCAGGTGCAGTCAAATTCACAGTTACTCAACAAAATATCTCTAAACTTCTGTTTTAATCTTTCTCTCTCCATCTCTGCTTTACTTATGAGTTCCATTTTCTGTTTCTCACCAACAGAGGTGGTATTATTAGAGCAGCTTATCAGGAGGCCTCACACCCACACCTGGTAACTCCATTGTCCAGCTCGTACACAACACTTCTTACCACATCCCCTCGGACTGACATGCCCATACACACACACACACACACACGCACAAAACTGTCACTCCCCTGTCAACCTAATTTGCTCCTAACGTGGAGAATGGACACGCCCTCCTCCAATGAGAACAAATCTCTCCCTTTCTCCCTCTGTCTCTCAGTTTCCCTTTCCTGCCTCCTCCCCCCCCCCATACACACACACACACGCACACACTCCCTCCAATCTTTGCTTCCTGCCTTTTGATATTGTAGCCATCTCACTCATGCCACCAATTAGCGACATAATAGACCAGCGGGCTGCTGCCTGCTGACTGCTTGGACCTCAATGATCCACTGCTGCTGAAGGGACACAGGACAGATGTAAGGGCAAGAGAGGGGTGTTATGAAGTGGCAGGGCAGACAGGAGCAGAGGCAGGGTGTGGTCAGATCCAAAAAATGCTCTGTTCCTAACCAATTGTCCTTCACCCTCAAGTTCCTCATTAAAAACTGTGAGGGCAAAGTACATCAAGGCAAAAAGTTTCAGTAATAAGGAATATATAGGACCCCTGAAACACTTAACAATAAAGTGTTACCCTGACTATCTTTACCATTAGGTCTAATGGAGAATTAATTTCACAAGCATTTCACAAAAGTATTGTCACCAACTGGCACAAGGAATGTGACAAGCAGGGAGTCCATGCAAGACATTTACTTAAAATTAACGTTAACACAAGGTGGAGGTGTTGAGGTGCAAACAAAAAGAAGATGCATGGTGGATGTCAGCATAGGAAAGGAGAGACAGGAGTGAACACATGGGCCAGCTTTTATAGCTTAAGGCCCAGGTGAGCGTAATCAGCAGACAACCCTCCATGTCAGCCAATAGCCTGCCAAGGTTAGCCAGACCAGCCTCCCAGACACAGTATTAAACTAAATATTCAATCCAGTTTTAACAGCCTTTATTTTGAAAATCTGAAGATTCATTGCTTATATCAAGTCTATCTTACTAGTTGAGATACTATAGTGGTCACATAGTGTTGTGGTTTAATCTTTAAACTAGTTTAATCATATCTTATCAAGCCAGACACTAGCAAATGTCTCTGGATTACACAATATTTTGCTTTTCACAGTGTGTAGGTGCACCCAAATTGATCACCAAAATCACACAATCCTTTTCTACAGGAGGACGTACCACAATCACATTTGTGTACTGAGACCATTTCAAGAGACTGAGCTCATTTCACAAACTTTCTTTCCTGTACAATTAGGCAGGGAGAGCTCTGTTTATAAGAAGATGGAAGGAGCAGATGATTGTCACAGTCAATATAATGAACAATGATATTTCTCCCTGTTAATATCCACCGTACTTCCTCCATGTTGTTGTTAACCGATTGAGGATTTGGTCTAGTTTTGAGTTTGGTTCACATCATCTCCAAGCTGAGAAGATCTGTGTTATGTAGGTTAATACCCAATGCAGTGAAACCGTTCATTCAGACAAGACACACCTCTGACTGTGTGTCTGGCTGCAGGCCTGTTTCTGTCTGCCTGTCAATCACTTTTTTTCTTGTGAAAATTGTTTCCTACATTGTTTCTAACAGTGAGTAGAAAATATCTCATGAACTGACAAAATGTTTGGATTAATATTGTTTTATATTATACTCTCATGCACACACACACTAGTCTCTGTCTCCAAGCAGCTAGTGTGTCATTAAAGGAGGCCATTGTCGCTGATTAATTAATGAGCATTTTTTTGTTCATGGTAAACTGGGATTAGCATATTCATAAGGGCAGACATCTTTCAGACAGCTTTGAGCGAATCTGGCGGGTCTGTTTTCTCACTGTGTACTTGTTTGTGCCCATACATAACCCCTGTTTGTTGACCGGAGTCCTACCCCATTAACTCCCATGATCCTCCGTGTCGCAGACGCAGAGATCGAAACACGAGAGAGAAAGAGAGAGAGAGAGAAGCAAGACACATATGGCCCCATTTTCACACTTGAGAGAGCACGCCCCCAGGATTACAGACTAAATTGGTCAGGGTTACAAACTGATTACCATGTCGTGATGCATCTTTATTCTCATACATAATAAACAATGAGCGACTATTAAAACATGTTG
Organism: Enoplosus armatus; assembly: GCF_043641665.1. Taxonomy (NCBI): domain Eukaryota; kingdom Metazoa; phylum Chordata; class Actinopteri; order Centrarchiformes; family Enoplosidae; genus Enoplosus; species Enoplosus armatus. The sequence goes on along the minus strand of NC_092190.1, from coordinate 6,479,949 downwards.
CACTCAATGCCCCCCACCTCCATCCCAACCAGACTAATCAAATTAAAATTAAAACGGAGTAAAAACTGTAATCACATCGTGTAAGTCCTGTAAGGACATCGTTTATTATTTAACAGTGAATATTGAATGTGTTCATTTACTTAAAGAGGTATATTAATTTGATAAGGACCCTTTAATGGGTCTTCAAATTCACTTTGTGGCCTTCTGTTTATAGAGGTAGGGGCTGAAATAAACCCATAACATCTGTGTCTAATCTTACTGCAACTTACTTTGAGCTTGCTGAAATGACTGCTTATATAAAGTTTCCTTTGTCATCGTTCTTAACAATGTATCAATAATAATGAACAACAATAATAATGATATTATTATTACTATTAAAAATCTCTGATAATCAGAGTCTTTGTATATGCGGTTGGTCACAAGCTATTTGTTTGATGTAACTTTGACAGTGATGTCTAAACTTCATGTCATCTTAAAATGCTTCTGCTCAAATGTACAGATTAGACAATATAACGTTCAACACACAAGCACACAGTGGTTTCAGTGTGTCAGTTTGAACGACCTGTAAGGAATTTCAGATAGTAAAATAAATGTGGTAAATATAGAGTGAATACTAATGAACTTACTAATACCTTGACGTTCAGTAAGTTCAGTAAGTATTCCAGCTGATTAGACCTCTGCCGAGGTTGACGATGGGCAGATCTATGCTTTGAATTTTGTCAGGCCACCAGACTGAGAATGAAAGTGAGGTGCAACAAAACCAACAGCAGAGTGAGGGAGATGTCAATCAAGCACGGTCTGAAGCCCACATGAGGCTTCAACAGTCTGAGTCAGCCAAAGTCTTTCTTAGAACAAAATTCCAACGTTTTGTTTCCCTGGACATTGTTTCCTGTCTGAGCCGATACTCCAGGTAGTAATAGGACGAAACAGGAGAAACTAAACCTACATGATATGCAAATATACTGGAGAAGAGGAATAATTACAGCGACCAGCAACTCTTTAAACTGTGAACCTATCATTTACTTGAGAGTGCAATAATAATGATTTTCCTTTCAACTTCTTCTACAAGCAACAACAACAAGTTTGACCATCTAGATGTTTTTTGATCTGTGTTTTTTGACTTTGCTAACCAGGTCACATCACTGTCAACACAACAACGGCATGCATCATAATGGGCTTGCGTGATAAGATGATAATACACTGCAAGACGCCAGAGATTTGTTGTAAAATTGGGGTACAATGAGGTAGAATCGGTGAGAAGGACTACTTTATGGAAATATGTCATTCACAGGGTTTTCAAGTATCTGGATTTATCATTCATTAAATCTACTGTAGTAGCTACAAACATATATATAACCCTATTGCGATAATAACGTACATGACGGCCATTGAGGTCGACCTGCAGGGTGACCCCAGAAGTACAGTAGCTCTGCAATGTGAAAGCCTGTTGTAATGGATTATTGTGGTAATGACTTGTTTAGACTTCCAAATAGCTGCTTTAGTTGTGTTCAAGTTGTTTAAAATGTTTCATAAAGATGAATTTTCCTTTAACACACTTTACTGGGGGATAGAGAATATTCAAATATTGTGCAGTAACTTGTGTCTTTGTGTATTTTTGGCTGTTTTTATTAGTAATTAGAGCACTACTATGTTCTTGTCCAGTTAATGATGCAGAGAACTTGGCCGCTGGCAGCCTGATGGGACAGTAAAAGGCCAACTGTGAGTCACTTATTTTTTTCTTCGTCCCATCTCCTCCTCGTCTCTCATCTTTTCTGATCATCTCTGCCTTATTAGTAACGTCCATCTAACTCTCTCTGACCTGTTATTTCAATCTCTGGCCACACACAGACAGACACACTTATATACGCTCACGTCAAGACGCACTCACACACATTCAAACGTGCACACAAGGACACAGACACACACACACACACACACACACACACACACACACACACACAGGGGCACTGACACACTCCCCTACTCACCAGCAATTTGTTGCCTGTGACATCACATTGTGTGTTAAAGCCGTACTGGCACCGGGCTGCAGCTTCGTTAACTTTCCTCTTTAATGAGCAGTTTAATTGAGCTGTCTAGCAGGCCACCTGTCGGCCTGCAGCCTCATTACCATACTAATGGACTGGGATTGTTGCTGCTCTGACAGCTCGGGCTGCACGGCCCTAACAGGCACTGAGGAGAGGGAGAGCGAGAGGGAGGCCAAGTAGAAAAAGGGGACTGGAGGCCACACTGGAAGAGAGGGATTACCAAAGAACAGGAGAGTAAAAACTGTAACAAGGAGAATAGACTTGAGGCTGGCAATATTTTCAACAAATGCCATAAAAAGACTAAAACCAATAATGAATTGAACCTACTAACAAGACTGTCTGTACATCCAAAGCCTGTTATATCTTATTCCACTGTTCCATTGTGCCCAAAAACAATTAAAAACTCATCCGTGAGCCACAGCGTTGCACTGGGTGACATGTTCCTTCATTACCTGAACTCACACACTGTAGTTTATTTTGACTTAATCCCATTTACACCGTCCTACCGCTGTAAACAGTCACAAGAGCACCAAACGTTGCTGAGAATAGTCCAACAAATGCACATTTCCTCCTGTTTGAGTTACAAAGACCACAGTACCCAGCTGTTTTTTACGTTTTGTGAGCTGTCTTCAGTAGACTTAGACAGGCAGGGTAGGAAAGAAAAGGACTGCCAGATGGACTAACACACTGTTGATTTTGTTTTTTTCATGGGATTTGCTGACAATAAGAAGGCTGTACGATGCTTCAAAACTAAGACAACATCTTATGGCTGCAGCTATATTTTAGGTGTCTCGTACATCCTTCTAAACACATTCCACCCAAATTCTCAGTCTCTCACATACTTGGTATCTTTGGAAACTTTAGGATCTCTACTAGAATTTAAAATAAAGATTTGTGTGTTTTAACAAAATTTGGCTCCTGTGAGTTTTTAAAGATGGACCCACCAGTGGAACCTTCAGAGCTAATAATAATAATAATAATTATAATAATAATAATTGTTCTCTTTACTGTCTGTAAGTGGAAGTATATTCTGAGCTGACCTTGTCACTAGAGAACTACTGTTTAATGTCAACTGTTGGACAGTGTCTATATATTATACTATTATATATATTATATTATTATATAGACTAAAGGCTGATACAAGAGGTATCCCATTTTACAGAGTAACTTATTTATATTGTCTTTAAGGTTACTGAATAAGCGGGGATTCAGACCAAAAGCAGCTTTGTGTTAAAACTGCACCTGGCAGTTACACAGGGATTAGATGTGTTTTCTATTTAATAATGTAAACAACGCTTGTGTCAATCATGATGCAAGAAAAATATCTTCAGTCAGACACTGAGGGGACCAACTGGGTATAACGTGAGTGATCAACTTATGTAGATCGGAGAGGATACACAATGGACCAAAGCCATTGGCAGACACTGCTGAGCTGGTGTTTTCACTGTTGCTGGTTGACCTGAACACCAACATGAGTTGTGAACATCTCTCAGTGAACATCCAGTGTGTTTTAGAGTTGGATTAACGCTGAATATTGAGGCGAGGAAATTAGCTTTCTTTTAACTTTTGGAGACGTTCGATTACTGGTCTTTACAAATAGCTTCTACCCTCCCAGCAGAGATTTAGACTACCACAGGCCAGCAGGTCTAACGGGGGGAATAACTCTTTTAGCTCTTAGGCCACCAAACTGTTAAATATTCATGATAACTCAGCTGAGGATTAGTTCCCGTATAATTTCTGGGGGCTGACGATGTTTTAAACATACTCTAGGTTTCTTGATGTCACTTGACGTAGTAATGTTTTATGTATTTTATCATGATTTATGTACTCCAGTCTGTGTGCCTACGTCTCTGTGTATTCTATGTTTCACCCGGCTGCAAGACAATAAAGCTAAAGTTAAAGTTTAACGTTGAAGTAGAAATATTGTGGGGGGTGGGGGGATTTCCATATTTCATATATTGGGGTGTGTCCCCTGCCCCTTATGGCGATTATGCACATGTTCAGAATATTGCTGAGTCAGCATTATTTAATGATGAAATCCTTGTTAGTTCAGTACTCTTGAAACACATTGCATTCAGTCTTTAATTTAATTAATGGTCATTCTTAATTATCATTCTGCACCGAGAAAACAACAAAACTCCCAACTGAGTAGAAAGAGTGAAACCCAGAGGACGAACTGCCTTTCTGTGTGGGTTGTGTGTTGCTCAGTGTCTTGATGTGTGCTAATGTGACAGGGGAAAGCTGGCATGAGGTGATCTCAGCACAATGGAGGAAAAGGCACCACACTGGGCCTGCTACTTTGCTCTTTTCCAGGCTCATATAGCAGAGACAACAAGCTGAGTGAAAGTCAGCACCAACACAAGCTGTGAGAGAAGCTTCAACAAAATGAAAGACTAATTTAAGACAAAATGAGTTTTTAATGTGTCCAGAAACTGCTGCGGAACATCCTGTTTTTGATCAGTCATTCTATAAACACAGTATAAAATGTATATTTGGTTCTAATACAGGAAGATAAGCTCATGCTGTTATTGGTGTTGAGCCTACCAACTAGTGTCTGACATCTCATTTGTTCCTACATCTAATTATGCAGCTTAATTTGTTGTGATTTCAGGATTCCAGGGACTCCATTCCAGTCAGCATGACGGCATAAAAAGATGAAGGCGACAGAAAAGCTGTAGAGGCTGAATGAAAAAGGAGGCCAAATAGGGTGATTACAAGTGAAAGGTGGCCATGGGGATGATGGACAGACTGAGAAGAAGAGAGGTGGGGGTATGGACGTGGTCGCGAAGCAATATGCATTCAAGGATCCAGTGAATACACCCCAACTCTCTAAACAGCCACATGCTAATGACCGCCACCATTTAATGTGTCAAATTCACAATTCCCTTCGTTCTTCCCTCTTTCTTTCTCTCTCCTCCGCGGGGCTAATTGCTCCGTCCCCTCCTTTTTGACAGAGAGGCTGTTGGCCTGAATTAAAGCCCATATTGTAGCATCCGTGCCCAACCTGCGGCTCCCAAAGCAGGAGCGCATTGCACATGGATCAGCAAACAGACATACACAGTGCTGAACAGTCACAATCACTGGACCACCTTCCTCATGTCTTTGGCCACGTCCACATTAGTGAACGTCAACTTGAAAATGATGTGTCATCATATGTCCACATTGGGCTTCTTCAGATAATTTTCTAAAATCTCACTGGCCACACTGAAATGCCAAAAAATATATGAAAATACTATAATACCTCCTATCCTTTGCACGCAACAAAAAATTGTGCATTACTACTACTACTAAGGAGTGGGGTTTATTGGATAGATTGCTTTGACTTACATAAGCAAAAATAGATACTGGTCTCAGCAGGATAAACCTCTGTTTTGTTGCCTCAGATATTCAGTGATCACTTATTTTGTGATGCAATATAGCTGGACACACAATACAGGTGTTCAAACAAGTGTGTAAGAATAAAACAGTGGATTGATTGTGGCTCATTAATACGTGTTAGCTCACAGTAATTCTTGAGCTGCTGCATTGAGACTATTTTTACTTCACATATAGTCCTTCTCCACTGCGGGAACTTAACATAACAATGTAACGTGTAGCAAGAGTCACACGTTCTGCCTTTGTTTCCACTGTGTTCTGCCAGCTTTGGGGGCGAGTTCCTGAGTCCAAATTTTGACACCGCTCAGGAGGTGATACTAGATGCTAGTTCCAGATATTTAAGACTGCTCAAGCAGATGAGTCGTCACACCAGAACGACAAGGATGACTGCTACTAACAAACACAACAACAGTAATAATCTGTGTGACACAGGACAACCAAAGCTTTAAATAAGATGGACAGTAGAGGGACACTTGTTGGATAAACCAAGATATCCAAGCCCTCATTGGGAGCTGGAGTCAACAATTACAAACGGTGTTCCAGAAATGGGGATAATACACACAGCCAAACAGAGAATCAACCAAAAAGATTGAATACAATTATAGAAAAATAAAGGATTAAAACGAAGGCAGTGGAGAAGACTGAAAAACCACGAGGTGGTGATTTGATGCCTTTTGGGCCTGCTGGCCTCAGCAGACATATAAACATGTATTTCATATTCATATAAACATGAAAGGAAGTCAATAACAATTTAACTTTTATTGTTTTCTGTCCTGCAATTGCTTACTTCTCGCACTTATTAAACAAAACATAAGAATGGCACACTGATGCCTTTGTAATGGCATAACCCACATCCAAAATATTGTTTTGTAAAATACAGCGGAAACGTATTGAAGAAGCTAGCACCAAAGGCTCACGAGGGTTTTAAATGTTCAGGTGATGAAAAGCCCCAGGTTACAGGTTGTTTAGTCCCTGCAGTTGAAAAGGGCTAACACCTGCATTATGTTTCTTTTATAGCTGACATACAAAATTAGCAAGAACAGGAGGAATGAGGTCTAGAGCAGACAGTTATAAAGCTTTTCATCAAGGAAACCAACTAATGTTTTGACAAACAGTATGTCCTCATCAGAGTAAAATATGAACATACACAGAGAAAGTTGGGAGGTGACAGGTTTTTATTGTTGGTGATGCAAGAAAGTAGTCAAGTGTTGACTTAATGCAGGAGGAAACCCAAACGTTATCCACATTAGTGTGGACATGGACTTGCCTCCTGGGCCAGGAGCATGCAAATGTCAACAGCACAGACTCTGTTTTATGTGTTATTGTCCTGCTGTTTCCCTTTTTATTCACATAGAAGGCCCCCCACGACCAGCACTAGAAGAGCCAGCAGCCCCTTGCTGAGTTTAACAAGGTGTCCAATGAGAGAGTGTGTGTGTGTGTGTGTGTGTGTGTGTGTGTGTGTGTGTGTGTGTGTGTGTGTGTATTTCAGGGGTGAGGATGATCAGACGAAGGGTCACCGCTGGGGTATACTCAGGAAGAGGCCACACTTTCTTGGCTTCACGTTAAGGCAGAACAGTTTGAGCTCTGCTGACCACCTGCCTCCTGATCAGTGGGCAGAACCAAACACACAAAACACAAGAGGCCTGAATGGGCTGCAATTTGTGGGAGGGAGGATTTCTAATGACCCTGTTAATAATGTGTAGAAACTACTTCTGTCGTTCAATGGACCAATTAGAGTTATAGAGTAACATTTTGGAAAGGGAGGAGATTTCTGGAAAGTGAAGACATTTGGCAGTGACAACATTTTAGAAAGTAAGTTTGTTTATGTGTGCTGTGGTACTTGTGCGGACTAATTTAAGTTTCAACGACATTTATGGAAAGTGACATTTTTTAAAAGTCCGAACATTTTAAGCATGTGTGGATATTTCTGGAAATGTCAATAAAATGAGGACATTTTGGAAAGTAATTTTGTTTATGTGTGCTCTTGTGCTTCTGAGGACTAATTTGAGTTTTAGCCTGAGAGTAACAACATTTTTGAAAAAGACATTTTTAGAATTTGACGTAAGTTTTAGAAAGCAAGAATTTTTGGAAAGTGAGGACATTGTGAGGAGATTTCTTTTTTGAATTAAAACATTTTGACAAGTGAGGACATTTTAGAAAGTAATTTTGTAAATATGTGCTCTTGGACTTGTGTGTGCTTTTGTGATTGTGTGACATTTTGTCTGGTCCAAGGCATGTTTACGGGGCGCTTTAACTTTGTTAAAAACGTCACTGCAGCATTCTGGAGGAATTGGATCGATGAAGGCTAAAAAACCTCACTGCAGAGTCTGGGGCCCAGAACTAGCATAGTTCATAGCATGTAGCTCTGAACCAACATGCTACGGAGTTCTGGCCCATTAAACCTGGACTAACAACCTTCATGCTTGCTTCTGTTTTGTCCACCACCTGAGTGTTTCTGCCACTCTAGCAAATAGTGTTAATGTCATAATGAGGCCTGAATTGTGGGTGGATATACGGGGAGGAAAACATTTTGGAATCCAGCCATACAGTATACTGTGCCAACAATGTTTTCACTTCAAGGAGAAAGGCCAGAGACAAATGTGGTGTACAGGCTAAAAATGGTTGCTGCCATTTTGAAAGAGTGAAAGGAACTAATTACATTCATTCTAATAATGAAACCTAATATCTATTTATATTTTCCGTTGGAATTTTAGGAGTATTTTAAGTCAGTAAATTTACTTTTACTTAAGTTGATTTATACAAAAAAAAGAAACCAAAACGTTTGCTTGTACAGCAAAGTAAAGTGCATACGTTTGTTGTAGATCACTGGTTTCACACTGATAAATGCCACCTGTTCAGTTCATGAGTAGGTGCGCATTTGTGAGATTTGATCATAAGCATAAACAAGGCTTTGTTCAATTTGTTAAAGGCTACCTGTTTCACCCATGGTGCTGTTTCAGTCTCAAAAATGTTCCGCATGCGTAAAAAGAATACTGTCTATTGTGGAGGATGAAGTCCAGACAAAGTTAGCTGTGTCAGTAATGGTGTTAAGGGACCCAAAAAACGTATATAATACACCTCTCAATTCCGTGTCATTACAGAGTCATACCATAACAGAAGGAAAAGGTTTGATGTAAAGTTACGTACCAAAAAACTATTTGCTAAAGCACAGTGGTCCATGAATTAGATTTGCAGGTTTCATGGGAATGTGACAGTCACAGAAATGAATAACGGAGATGAAAAAAGATGTTCTCCTGGACTGAGACTGACATTGGAGTTGAAAAAATTACTAAATTGTATAAGTTGTCTACTAAAATACTCACGTCAATAAAATAGAATAAGCAGTACCATTTCAACTCCAAGTTCATGCAGATTAAGGTATTATGATTGAACTGATGAAGGTTTTTTTTCCCCTGTTGAGAAAGGCAGACTATGTGGTCAGGACCACTCGTGAATCATACCTAAGAGAAAATGGTTGGTAAATGTTACTATAAATGACTTGTACGTGCCACTTAAAAACCAGTTCAACCAGTCTGTTCATATGCAAGTTATTGCGTGAGGCCCATATAAAGCTCTTCTTCAGGTCCTAAAACTAAAAGCAACATACAAACATTTCTGTGCTTCATGCAATTTTTAGCTTCTCCCTTTAAGTCTTCAGTCAGCTTGTTTGTGATGGTTGCTGGATTTCATTTGGGTTATGTTTATGGGTATGTATTCTACCTAATAACAGGATGTCTTCTGTTGCGTTTCTAATGGCCGCTGAAAAGTTTCCCTTCAAGGGACAACAGGGGGAAATGAGAAGTTAAGTGCAGAGATAATGTATTTTACACACTTTCATCCCCCATATCCTCAAATCAATATAGTGATTTTTTTTTTGTAATTTATATATTTTATATAATTTATTTATTTATATATATATATATATATTTTATTTCATTTTTTTTTTTTTTCAAAAAAAAATTCCTAGTGCAAACATGTGTGGCGACACTGTGGTACCCTCTACTGACAAGCTGCCACTGGTGCAGGTAAGTGTGTGGTCCTCATGATACACGTCTGCTCACCTTCTTGTGTGGGTGTGGGTGCATGTGAAACCGGCATGTACCTCATCTTCCCTGCATGCCTTTCCCTTTCTCTAGCGTGCTCTTGACTCGATGCCGTCTCCGGGGCCTAATCCTCTGATCAGCATGCTAGGAGAGGACGGGGGTGGGGGGGCTCATTGGACTGGTGGAGGACAGGGGCCTGAGGTGACGCCTGGCTCCAGCCACTTTCTCAGATTGTCTCAGCCACATGTACTAATGCAGTGTGGCCTCAGCTTATTGTTGACCAGCGGGTGGAGATATAAGGGGAGCACATTTTCCCCCACCCATCTGCTCCCCATCCTTCCTTCTACCGTGACCCCCTCTTCCACAGAGCTGAGAACATGGAAGTGAAACAATAAGTAAGGGTGACAAAAGCGTACATTGAAAAATCACATTTTGTTACATTTTATGCCTGGACAATGGTGTAATCTTTCAAAAGACAGAATGTAATCAGGGGGGGCTTGAATTCCACTTTCCCTGGCCTGATGTGTCAGGTTCAAGTTACTTACCAGACAAAGACCAGGGTGAATAGAGTGACTTGAGAGACCAGGGGATTGAGAGGAGTTGCTTGGCACACAAACAATTAGCACTCATCCCTGCATAGCTTGCCGTGGCCCCAAATCCCCACATTTGTCCAGACAAATTGACTGGACCCCGGGTCTTGTTTGTCAAGCTCTGCTGGCCTGCTGGAGAGGGCTTGAGGGCAGCGGGGAATGCCCCCTCCAAACAGCTCAACCCATGGGAACAGAACAAATAACGTGTTGTGGTCAGAAAATGAGCCATCCATTGGTAAAATATATAAATGCATTCTGTGCTTGATCAAGCATCTAACCACTGGTTACATTGTGGTTTGGCTGTGTGATCCTTAGACCAGAAAGTCAAAGTTATAGGAAAAAAGAAATGGGACTCGTACAGTGGAAAAAGAGATCAAGTTTGCTCACTGAATTTAACAACCTCCCAAGTATAGTTGTTATCATGGCAGTCCAGTGAGCACATAACCTGTTATGGGGCCCAGGGGGGAAATGAGCTACTGGGCCCCTATAGAGTGCTGGAGGAATGAGTCCTAAAACCCAGAAATTAGTAAGCATTTTTACACTTCCAGTTCCCTCGTCTCAAAGTCAATGGGTTTTTGGTTAGATGCCTGAAATAGGGTCTGCTGTTAACACAAGTACTTGTACTATGACATAAAATACGTCAATATATACCCCACTCGTCCCCAATTTTGGAGGTTTTATGTGTCTTAAAAAAGGCGGTTGCTAACAAGTGGCTAAATGAGACTAAATGAGAATATTAACGTCTTCATGCCGAAAAAATAAATAATAATAAAAATAATCTACTCACTATTCCACCTTTATAGCCTCGTTGTGTTTATATTCTATATCTATCTATCTGTATCCGTCTATATTCTCTTAAAAGTAAAGTTTAGTGGTGGTGACGTTGAAGTAATGCGACCGTGGTGTTCATTGCTTCATCTTGCTGAGCAAAACGTTTAAGTATCATACACTTTTCAAAAATCCCATTTTCTTTTTGTTGAGGGAACCAGGGCGATGCCAGGGTTGGTCTACAAAAATATGTCATCACTGCAACACTATTAACCCAACATTGCTTCCTCTCTCCGAGCAATGACAACAAGTAGGATGTGTGTCAGTATGTGGTAATTTGATTATACTAATTTAGTTGATTTTTTCTATTTATTTGTCTAGGTTACATACATATATAACAGCATATAACTTGTATTTCAGCAGCTTTTAAATGACCATATTTCAAAGGCTTGTTTGGACCTGTTAAGGGCTGAAGTTGAGATGTCTCCCGGTGCCACATTCACAAAGATATTTTAGACTGATCTGCAATGTTAGGCCACTCTCAGTTTGGCTCTAATGCAGCTATTCCCAAAGGGTTAGGGTTAGGGGACAGGCCAAGGATGCCGCAAGATTTACAATATCATTATTCATTTGTTGTTGGTTTTTAATAACATTTCACCTCGTAAAAAAAAAAAAAACGTTTTAAGTTATGATTTCAAACATATCAAAACAGAAGTTCACTGCACGCTCCCAAAATCATGTGTGTGATGGGGCTCTTTCATCCCTGGTAAACATGAAAACAAGACAAGAAACCACCTGTCAACGGAGTCAGACCTGCGGGTTGTGCTCTCTACCCACGTCAGAGTGTGCACAACAACAGACTCACATGTCCCATCAAAACGCCTGCAACATTTTTATTTTGTTTGTTTGTCCTTGCACACTGTAAATATAAGCTAATTTTACATATTAGCATATGAAATTGTTTTCATTTTATATTTTAAGTTAAATATTTATCCGTATATCTGGAGGAAGCTATCCTGAGACTGAAGAGTTAGGAGAAGTACCGAGTCCTGCCACTTCAGAACCCACAGCATCTCAGTTCTGCGCTGACATTTTATGCTACAGGAAGTTTCTTTTATTCTTTATTCTCTTTGCTGAATTTTCCTGTAAAATGTCTGCTGAACTCTTTGTGAAACTGGTCCCTGAAGAACAACAACATTCTTATTAGACAAGGCCTCCCAAGGAGTCCACAATTTGTGGTACTGTACAGCTATGACTATGCAGAAAGTATCCCCAGGAATTACGTTCACTTTTGATGAATTGGCAGCACACAATATAAGTCCAGCTGCAACTTTTGGCGCCGATGCAGGAAGTGGTGTGCCATTTATGTAGTGCTCATGTAATAATGTAATAATGACTTCTGAGTCGGAACGTCAATATGTTGACATTAGAACAGTGAGATTTTTGAGACTCTTTCTGTGAGAAGAGGATGCTGTGCTTTAGATTATGAAACTGTCAATGATGTGCACTTTTCCACACCTCCGTGATGGATTTTTTAAATATTGAGTGCAATTCAAGTACATCAAAATTTGTACCCATCAAATAATAATAAACAAATATTAGATATTAACCAAACAATGGCTAAATTGCATATAATTCATATATTTATGGAATTATGAAACAATGAATAGGCAAATTAAACATAACAAGGACATTTATGTGTAAATATTTTTGTTGTTCCAAATTCCATCATGTGATATTATAACAATAACCCGGCAACTGCCTCTAGCAACTGTTAGCTCCTGTTGAGTGCCTTTAGAAACAGGCGAATTCACAATGTTTTCTGTCATTGAATGGCAAGGGTTAGGGTTATCCTTCAATGCTTATATTAGACTGCCATCTAGTGCTCACTTTCTGAACATTTTATATTTAGTTCAATAGTCTGTACAGATCTGGTGAGTCCAATATTCTCTGGCAGGCCTCTAAAGCCTCAGAGCAACAAAGACATGATCATTCATCATCAATTGTGTAATTTCCCCCCGGGGATCAACAAAGTATTTCTGATTCTGACTCTGAATTAAGCTGAAATTTCACCACAAGACTCAATGGGTTACCACCAGTGTTGTAATCCAGGATGTGGCAAAACCCGGACAAGACTTGGTTTGAGTTCATTATTGTATGTATACTATGGGTTCAAGTCAGGTTTAGGCAAAAAAAAACTGAGCTACGATTGAACATTGAATGTTACAATTACTATTTTTAAAACTAAAATAATAAATTGGTTGCATAGCTCACTATTATTTCTGTCCCTATATCGTGTCAAAACACCTGTCTGTGGCAGTATTCTGTACCAGTAGTCTGACCAAATCTTCACAGCTAGATTTTTGAGTGTCTACAATACCAGTGAATTGTAAATTCACCTTCTAATCCAATGTCATGTCTGAAAGACAAAACTCATTTGCAAAGTAGAACAAAGGAAAACAAAGGATTTTTGACCTCATAGCCATACCACTATAGGCCGCTAGTAGTCATTGAGCCATCTCTTGGGGTGGAGGGGGTGCTGGTCATGATGGTGGAGGGGGCGTTGGTTGACGTGGTGGAAGGGGCACTAGTCATCATGGTAGTGCCAGAGCTTGTGGTGGACTGGACATGGGTTGTCCTGAAAGGTGCCTTGTTGTTGAGCCGGAGCCGTTGTCGTGTCAGGGCTGGCCATGGTGGCCCTTGTCATGGCTGAGGCAATCGTGGTGGCGGTTGTTGTGGCGGGGCTGGCTGTGGTGGCCATTGTAGTGGCAGCCCTGGCCGTGGTGGCTGTTGTTGTGTCAGGGCTGAGGGCTGCCTGTGGTGGCCTTTGTTGTGGCTGGGGAAGCCGTGGTCATGGCAAGGACGGTCGTGATGGTAAGAGCAGTGGTTGTGGCAATAGTCTTTGTTGTGGTGGGGGCAGCGGTGGTGGCCACTGTCGTGGTGTGGGCAGCGGTGGTGGTAGTTGTCGTGGTTGGAGTAGCGGAAGTGGCCGACATTGTGGTAAGAGCATTGGTTGTGGAGGGGGCAGCAGTGGTTCCCACTGTTGTGGTGGGAGCAGCAGTTGTAGCAGTGGACACAGTGGGAGCAGCAGTAATCACCAGTGAAACAGTAGTAGTAGTTGTCGTAGAAGTCGTAGGTACTGGATTCTCTGTGTCTATTCAAGTGTATGGCTCTTCAGGAATTTCTTCAATTCCTTCAAGTCATAAAATCCTTCCAGTAGAATCAAAATAAACCAATTCAAAGCCAGAATCCTGTGAACGTTGTTAAAGTTAGCTTTCACACTAAATTAGCAATATTACAATGTGTTTTAACATGTTTTCACCTGACTTTAATATCTCCACGAATTGGGGGTCTTCCATTGTCTCACTGAGTATCCTTCGTCAGTGAAAAAATCTGCCAAAAATGCAGAAGCAAATTTACTTTCTCTTGTCGGCTTGGAAACTAAAGTTCTTAATTATGGCTCAAGCAATGGCCTTTTAACAATGATGTATCAGGGCTGTGTGTCTGTTCGCTTGTTAATGAGTTATTCTACACCCTTGTGGCCAAAAAATGATTACTCCAGATTTAATGTTGTTGTTAAGTTTGTGCATGCTCCCAACTACCTAGTCCTTACCAAGCTCTTTCACCTTCCTCAGTTTTGTTTCACGAGGCAGCTTCACAGTGACACGTGTTTTTCTACAGTGGTGATGCTGCTTGTGGTGTCATTAGTGGAGTGCAGTATCAATGGACGGTACCCATCTCCATCTCCAGTCTGAGGATTAAAAAAGAAGCATTCTGATGATAACTGCACTTTATGGGTCAGTCACAGACATGTTAAGAAATTACCATTCATAGCAAATGGTTAGATTTGGCAAAAAAAGTCTCTGCTCCATGTGGAGCAGCAATATAGATTCTGAGATAAACATGTGGCAAATACTGTTAGTGTCTTGATCCTAGAGAAATATTCGAATTTTATTTAAAAAAATATTAAATGTACCTTATTCATATTAATTGAGGATGCAATTCCGCTTGGATGATAACTAAGCATATGTCATCTGAATTTAGCTCAGACAGTACATCTCAGATGGACATTTAACAAGATCCACAGAATATCTTTAGCCAAGTGGAATATTCTACAGTTAACGTAACTAAACTGTGCAAAGCAGCAAGCATTCAGAATTTTCCCTTGAATGCAAGCAAAGTCATTTTCGTCTGAGATGTAAAGTAGGTGTGCTCACAGATGAAAAGTAAGATACTATTAGTATCTTGATACAAGGGACATTTTCTACAATATACCCAGACTAATGTAGAGCAACGCATCTTGCTATGCAAGCCAAGCCTCCTCTCCTCCCTTATACAGTAGCTAATCAAATTATAATGAGCAGGAGTTCAGATAATATTCAATGATGAAATAATCCTTTTGAGTCAAATATTTTTTACTACTCAGCTGAATAATACACAGGGAGAAATTACAATTTAACAGCCATCTTGTCCTTCAGCATTTCCTTGAAGCCAATTTAACAGGTGAAGTTTAACCAAGAAAATGTCCAGCAGCAGTGTAGCCTCATAGCTGACAGCAAAGACTCAAAGACACAAGGAGTCTTTCAATTATCACCCACAATACTCATTAGTTTAAACAAAGAAATATACATTTTACCGGTATTGCTGTGTGGCAGCCAGTATAGGGAAGCTTCACCAGCAAATCACGACACAATTTGTGTTGTATTTCTGCAGAAGCCACACTTGATTTAGACGATCCACCTGCCAAAGAGGCGTTCATTAATCCAATAATTCGTTTTGAAAGTCAGGCCAGGTAATTATTGGGGGACATGGATATGCAGGATACTTTTGCCCAGAAACCAATAGGGAAAACTTTCTCTTTTGTTTTTAACCACTTCTCTTTAAATGAAAAGAAATGGTAAATGTATTATCTCACTCTTCTACTTACTTCTTCTAATCATTTTGTAACACCCCTTTGTCTTGTCTTTGTTTTGAAAAGTGCTATACAAAGAAACTATATACACAGCATGTCTTTATCCAGATAAGATATCCAGATACAAATTGCATGTTAACGCCAGGTGTAAATGGGGTGTCACTGTGATTACCTTTTCGGGCTGCAACTAATTATTATTTTTGACAAAATAACCATATTAGTAAAAATGGATCATGACCGTAAAAAGCAGGCAGTAGCCTTTGTAGGCTACACAGCCTGTGACATTATGAAATAAAAACGACATACAATTAATATTTCATACTGAGAAAAAAGCTGTTGTGGAATAGAAGCAGACTTAGGTATTTCAGATAAACATTTCTATAATGAAATGAATAAAAAATTCTGTTAATAATAATAATAATAATAATAATAATAAAGTATTTCACTTTAGGGGTTTTACTCATTTCTTACATTTGTAGGTATTTTACAATTTATCAGTTCATTTATGTTCATATATTTTATAGCCCATGTTTTGTTTAATATTGAAAACATATAATGAAATGACGTAGGCTAAATTTCCAATCTCAGATAAAAAGGAAAAAAGTGGGGATTTCGGCTATTTGATCAAATATAAATGTTTTTATTTATTTCAGGCTAAATAATAAAAAGGGGTAACGACGATCAGCAGCAGGTTTTCACCTTGGAGGAAATTCCAAACTGGCGCTGAGAAACTTTGGTCGGTCCAGTCTTCTGGAGCCGCCTCAAACAGCTGCTGGTTGCAGTGATAAAGCTCATCCTGGCCGGCCAAATGTCCGCGGCTTTCTGCGTTGTTGAGCTGGTCTAGTTATACCAATACAAACCCAAGCCATCAGTGCGGACGCCATGGCTCCGGTCCTCTCGGCTTCTCTCTGCCGCCAGACGAGACCAAAGATGACGACTGAGAAACCGGAGCGACACACAGCTGCGCCATTAAATCTGGATAATTAGATCCAAAAGCAGAACAGGTGCGGAAGGTGCGCTGTTGTGGCATTGACTGAAAATAAACTCATAATACTATGTGAATGCAATACTTTTACTTGTTATGGAGTGTTGTATTGTTAGGGTTGCTTTTACCAAAGGATGTGAATATCCTGTTCCTTCCACCACTGACTGTTGGTGATGTTTTAGCATCTATAAAGAACCTGAATGTAACAGTTATGTTCGCTTACGGCCATACCACTCTGAACACGCCCGATCTCGTCTGATCTCGGAAGCTAAGCAGGGTCGGGCCTGGTTAGTACTTGGATGGGAGACCGCCTGGGAATACCAGGTGCTGTAAGCATTTTCTTGTCCGCTTTCATCAGCAGAGGGCGCTGCTCCTTCTGTAGTGGAGACAGGATTCAAGAAAACAGAGCTGACAAGAAACAATATGGAGTATGCCAAATGAGCGATTGCTCAACAAATAAATAAATGCTGTCATAATTCAAAAGTCAATATTTGACTACATAAATAAAAGACAGGAATACATTAAGGTGTATACACAAACACATAATACATGAATGGTATATAAACACTTTAATTGCTACTTATCTACAACTTAAATTTATTCATGTATGTTAAGGTTAATCTTAATGTAAAGCACATTTTATTATTAGCTGGGCAAACAAGGCAGAAGCACAAGATTCAAATCTCACTTCAAATATCCTGTTGCGCCAAAACTAAAAGAAACCCAACATGCAGTTTTATGCAAGTTGGGTTTTTATTAGCCTTTAATTAATCAGGTAGTGTGTGATGCATAGCTTTCAACATGCAAACTGTTGAGGAAAAAACATTTCGTGTTATACAGCAGCAGGTTGTATCTGCAAAGGTATTTTCATGAACTAACAGAGGTCCAACAACCAACATTTAAATTCTATATAGCCTCCAACTGCGCCAGCCAGTGGCACAAACTGTACATCAGAACCAATGCGTTTTGTGTATATTTCTCCATAGATGTTGGCAATATTCTGAGCAGTATTGAGAATTTTGAAGCAGTGTTAAGACCATAAACCTAATTAAAATACAGCCACAGAAATACATTTAAGAAATGAAGAAATAAATGTCTCAATTACCAGCATTTTTATTTGGTATTCAATAACTTCTTTATTTTATACATTTATTGATTAAAAAGTAATTTCTCGTCTTCCATTCTTCACCTGCACACTGTTAATCCTCCTCTATGTAGTGGTGGAGGCACCGCTGGTGGTCGTCGAGCTGGCGCTAGTCGTGGAGGAGGAGCCACTGGTGGTTGTGGAGGCTGCGCTTGTCGTGGTGGGGGAGGTGCCACTGGTGGTTGTGGAGGCTGCGCTTGTCGTGGTGGAGGCACTGCTAGTGGAGGTTGGTGATGTGGTTGATGCAGCAGAAGACACAGTGGTGGCTGTTGTAGGGGGCGTTGTAGTGGCTGAAGATGCAGTGGTAGGTGTTGTGGGGGGCGTTGTAGTGGCTGAAGATGCAGTGGTAGCTGTTGTGGTAGCTGTTGTGGGGGGCGTTGTAGTGGCTGAAGATGCAGTGGTAGCTGTTGTGGGGGGCGTTGTAGTGGCTGAAGATGCAGTGGTAGCTGTTGTGGGGGGCGTTGTAGTGGCTGAAGATGCAGTGGTGGCCGTTGTAGTGGCTGAAGATGCAGTGGTGGCCGTTGTTGTAGGGGGCGTTGTAGTGGCTGAAGATGCAGTGGTGGCTGTTGTTGTAGTGGCTGAAGATGCAGTGGTGGCCGTTGTTGTAGGGGGCGTTGTAGTGGCTGAAGATGCAGTGGTGGCTGTTGTTGTAGTGGCTGTTGTTGTAGTGGCTGAAGATGCAGTGGTGGCTGTTGTTGTAGTGGCTGAAGATGCAGTGGTGGCTGTTGTTGTAGTGGCTGAAGATGCAGTGGTGGCTGTTGTTGTAGTGGCTGAAGATGCAGTGGTGGCCGTTGTTGTAGGGGGCGTTGTAGTGGCTGAAGATGCAGTGGTGGCTGTTGTTGTAGTGGCTGTTGTTGTAGTGGCTGAAGATGCAGTGGTGGCTGTTGTTGTAGTGGCTGTTGTTGTAGTGGCTGAAGATGCAGTGGTGGCCGTTGTTGTAGGGGGCGTTGTAGTGGCTGAAGATGCAGTGGTGGCTGTTGTAGTGGCTGAAGATGCAGTGGTGGCCGTTGTTGTAGGGGGCGTTGTAGTGGCTGAAGATGCGGTGGTAGCTGTTGTCGTGGCGGTAGTGGTGGTGGTTGTCGTGGCTGGCACAGCAGTGGTAGCAGTGGTCGTTGTGGCTGGAGTAGCAGTGGAGGCCGCCGTTGTCGTGGAAACAGACCCTGGAATCTCTACGTCTATTCCAGTGTATGGCCCTTCAGGAATTTCTTCAATTCCCCACAACTCATAAATTCCTTCATCATAAACCGTTTCCTCTGTTGTGTCTGTGTTTGTATCAGTTACTGAGCTGGCCGTTGTCTGTGTTGTTTGCGGATCGAATGGTCCAGGAGGAATATCATCAAAGCCCCACAGGTCAAATAAATCTGGTTCCTCCAGAGATCTCCTGACATGATGCCTCACAACTTTTTTTGGCAACATCGGGGAGCAAGCTGCCAGCATCGTGCACAGTTTCCCAGTAGTGTCAACATAAACCAGTTCAAAGCCAGAATCCTGTGAACAGTCTTCATGTTAGTTTTCTCATTAAAATGACTTAACAGTGTGTTGTAACATGTTTTGCACTTGACTTACCCTGTCAGGTAACTTTGATATCTCCACAAATAATGTACTGGGGGTCCTCCACTGTCTCACCGAGTATCCTTCGTTAGAGAAGAAATCTGCCAAAAAAAGCAAGTTCAGGATTGTGGTTCAAGCAATAAAAAGCTAAATCAGATTTTCTGTACGACATCAATTTTTCACAGAAAATCTGCCTTTCTACTGAACCTGCATTGATAATTTTGACTTGGGTTTGACTGGGTGATGTTCATACAACAGCTTCCACCCTTACTATGGGGTTCACTATCCCAACTGCCCTTCTAGATTCCCAGCTCCTAAAATCATCATTTCATTTTCAAGTCACCTGTGCCATTTAAACCCTCAAATACACATGAAATAGACAATCTATACTTTTTACACACACATGCCAAAACGAGACCTTTGTAGAACATTAACCATTATAACTTTATGAAGGCAGTAATGCATCAGGGCTATGTGTCTGACTGCCTGTTTACCAGTTGATTAATCCACCTTTTACTGTATATTAATTATTGATAAAGTTGGGTTTCTGCATCATGCTTCCTGTTGTGGGCAGTTTAGTACAGCCGACCAATGGTGCAGATCTCATTACAACTGGGGGGGGGGGGCAGAATTTTCTGGAGGGAATAATACTATCACCAACCAACACACCAACCCTTGTCTACTGTTAGTGTTTGATAAAAAAAAATGATATATATACAAAAAAATAAATAAATGGGACCAGCTCAAACAAAAATGAATATTTACCGTCAACTGATATTAGGATGAATAAAAATAACTAATTCAGCAAAATAATAGTTCAAGAATGCAAAACAGAAATGTCTCCAACACTCCTTACCAAGCTCTTTCACCTTCCTCAGTTTAGTTTCACGAGGCAGCGTCACAGTGACATGTGTTGTTCTACAAGTCACCAGTGGTGACGCTGCTCGCGCCGACATTACTGGATTCTCACAGACGGCCATGCCTGTCATGTTCTCCTGCAGAAGACGGTCGAAGTAATGCAGTTTCAACGGGCGGAAATCAATTCCATCTCCAGTCTAGGAATAGACAAAATTGTCATTAATTGTAGGAGTCATCAAAAGCAGCATTATAGTCATAACTACATTTACTTCGAGCAAAAACTGTTTATTGTGGTCAGTTTATTGGCTCGTAAAAAAAAAAGTTACTTGAACATGACCGATTAAGAGCAGCAGACCTCCAGTTCCAAATGAAGTGACTTGGCCTAAAACATGAGCCCCTTTCAGACATGCACCTTGTTACATCAATGCGCTTGTATTTTCACGTCACCCTCATGTCTGAATAAGTGCCAGAGTCACTTTTACATAAATACGTCATGAGGCCAATCTCAGCAGGGCAGAGCTACTGTAACATTTCCAACAAGTCTGAATTGAATGTCACTGCATCAACATAAAGGCTATAGCAGCACAAAGTTCAATACATAGATATTGAATGCATCCCATATGCACAAAATTCACTTTCATTTATAATTTAATTAAACATTGAAACACTAACGAAGCCAACTTAAGTTTTTGAGATCCATTTCATGTCAGATCAGTCTAATTTTGCCTGTGGATCTCAGCTCGAAGTCCATTGACTCATGCAGCAATCTTTTAAAAGCAATTGAGAAATATTTAGTTTACGGTTTTAAATAAAATGTTGCTTTTCTTGGGGGTTACTTTCAGCTCTAGTGAGTATATCCGGCAGCAGGATGGTGTGTGTGGGATTGTGTGTTTTTAATAGTTTTTGGACAACAGTGGAGCTCTTTGGCACAGAGGAAGAAGATAAATCTGACTTTGGATACATAGATGATACTTGTTAGTAGATTCATTGTCTTTTTATGAGATTTGTTGACAAGAAAAATATAGAATATCACCCTTATCCTTTAAGGCTTCACCATTCCCATAGCATTCGTGATAATTAGTAGCCAAGTTATTAATTTGGACAAAGAAAATAAACATTTTACCTGTATTGCTGTGTGGCAGCCAGTATAGGGAAGCTTCACCAGCAACCACCACCTATAAATATGAACTGAACTGCGACACCTGTCAGGCAGTGACAACAACCGCGCCCCATCTGTGGAAAAAGATTTGACAACAGCTGTAATTCCATTTTCTAAAAAGACAAAACCATACTGTAGGTGGACGAATCAAATGCACCTTCCAGACGCAGATTTGTGTATCTGATGAGTGAAAAGCGCAGGGAAAGTGTTCCATTACTGCAGCAATACTGTGGCTGGTTGAAATCCGATGTCTCTGGACTTTGTCCACTCCCTGGAATGAGAAAGAAAAGTTTCAAAATGGTAAATGTCAGAGGTTGAAAGGAAAGATCAACACCGCTCTCATGCCTGTAGCTAAATATGAAGCTACAGCCAGAAGACTGTCAGCTTAGCACAAAAACTGGAAACAACTAACTTAGCGCTATCCAAAAGGTAAGAAAATCTGCATATTGGCACCTCCGAAGCTCACCAAGACATTGCACCTCTTGTTTCTTGGTCAGGACCAATAACTTCCTGGAGCCTCTATAGTTGCCGTGCTGTTCTTGTGCCAAGCCAAGTCGGCCGGCTGCAGCTTCATATTTAGCCTACACACGACAGTACTATCAAATCTTCTCAGTCAACTCATGACAGGAACGCAAATTCGTCTGTTTCTCAAAATGTTGAACTGAGCAAACCTGGGACTTCTGTAAATGAAGTGTTATCACGTTTATCCACTGATGAAGCTTTTCCAACTTGTCATGGGGAAATTAACATGAAACACATCTAATGACCTGAGGCAATTCACAGCTACTGAGAATAAAGATGATTCAGTTGTTAAGTACATTGGGGTTTGTTTGTTTTTATTCTGCCGTGTGATACTACAGCTGCTGTATTACTTTCTCCTGTCAAGTTTGGTTTTATATTTTTTTTAATGACTTAATTTGTGTTGGTTTTTGTGTATTAAGCCAAGATGATTGATTCAAATGATCCACCTGCCAAATGGATGTTCATTAACCCATTCAGTGGTTTTGAAAGACAGGCAGGCAAGTATCTGGAGATATGAGACTAAGAGGAGAAGAGACTAAATTAAAAAAAAAAAATTAAAAATTAAAAAAAGAGAAAATTAAACATTTATGGAGCCAGTCTCTAAATTGAAAACAGAAAAGCCTAAATGCAGAAATGAAAAACTTAAAATGCAAGATTGATTTAAATTTTTAATCCAAAGAGAAAACTCAAAGTCTGCATTGAGGCCTGGCCTGAAGAGTGGAGTGAACGTAAACCTTCAATCTTCAAATGAATACATTAAAAAGAAGACTACGGGCCAGTTTAAAATGTGGGAAAATTGGACTATGAAGGCTAATATGAAAAGCACATTAGCCTACATGTTTGTTTTCATTTACCAACCACCATTGCCTATTTTTCGAACATTAATAAAGTTTCAATGCTTCTTTGTTTAGGATCAGTTAGACAAAGAAAACACAGGTGGGCAGCAGGTTTTCACCTCGGAGGAAATTCCAGACCGGCGCTGGGAAACTTCGGTCGGTCCAGTCTTCTGGAGCCGCCTCGAACCGCTGCTCGTTGCCGTCAGAAACCTCCTCCTGGCCGGCCAAATGTCCGTGTGCGTACCGGTGGCTTTCTGCGTTGTTGAGCTGGGCTAGTGTTAAACCGATACAAACCCAAGCCATCAGTGCGGATGCCATGGCTCCGGTCCTCTCGGCTTCTCTCTGCCGCCAGACGAGACCAAAGATGACGACTGAGAAACCGGAGCGACACACAGCTGCGCCATTAAATCTGGATAATTAGATGCAAAAGCAGAACAGGTGCGTTTTCACGTGGACGTCCACAGGCTGTGGGAAGGTGTGCTGTTGGGGGATTGACTGAAAACCTGCAGTGTCCATGTGGATCATAATAAAGGAGTACTGTATGTCAGTGCAACTGTAGGATGTGACTCACTGATGTGATAAAAATATAGAACATAGATATATAGAGAGAGAGAAAAAAAGAGACCTCACCCACACAGAACGGTTGGTGGCATTATCCATCGTGTTACGTCATCTATACAGAGACAGTGGACATTTGTTATGACTGCTTTAGGGTTTACCACCCTGAGCTTGTCATTTGGTTATTTAATGTGAGACGGCCTGGGAATACCAGGTGGTGCTGTAAGCTTTTTCTTCTCAAAAGGGAATTCTACTAAAGACACTAACTAAAGAAAAATACCCACTTGATTTGATTTGGCAAGATTGTACTGTAACAGCTCAGCTTGAACCCAACAGCACTACACAAACACAGTCAGTGTATGATAAAAGTTCATGTTTACTGAAGTCGAATACTTATCCAGATGGGGGTCATTTAAGAATGAATTGGGCGATTCCAGGTGTCACACACATGTTGACTGGGACGCCACAATGAATCATGTGGCTGCAAACAATTTATTTGAGCTAATCGTGATCCTGAGAGTGAGTTTCATCTACATATCATGGAGAGACCTTGCATCTAAAAATGCCAGGTGGAAAAAAGAAAGCACCCCATCTTGTATAAGAATCACTCTTTACATAGTAATGAAGTACATGTGTACCTGTTTAGCCAATACATCTATGATAATCCTTCATTAATCAGTTCAATGTATATTCACTGGAATCATAGCCAAAAAAATACACTTTATACATTTTATTCAATTCCTTCCAATTTCTGGAGACATACAACCACGGGGCGGTAATTCTAGTTTGACTGTAAGAAAAATATAATTACTGTTAGCTGTAATCGACAGTTTTGAGAACAATTGGTGATGTTTTAGCATCTATAAAGAGCCTGAATGCATCAGTTGCGTTTGCTTACGGCCATACCACTCTGAACACGCCCGATCTCGTCTGATCTCGGAAGCTAAGCAGGGTCGGGCCTGGTTAGTACTTGGATGGGAGACCGCCTGGGAATACCAGGTGCCGTAAGCATTTTCTTGTCCGCTTTTATCAGCAGAGGGCGCTGCTCCTTCTGTAGTGGAGACAGGACAGTACAGAGCCAGTGAACACATTCTACATGCTTTTCTTTGGCAGTCTGGACTTTGTGCTCTGTATTGTACTTCTATTTTAATTGCTCTCATTTCCAGCGATCACATTCAATAGGCGGTGTGAAGATGCAGTGTTGCCGATGGATACACATTTCCTGCTCTAGTCATTAGGCAATATGTAGCCTATTTTACAGTGGTGGAATGTAACCATGTACATTTGCTAAAGTAACCACTGTATTTTACTCTACTTTATGCTTCAAAATGTTTTATTTTTTAGTCCACAATATTTATTTGCCAAAATCAGTTACTAGTTACTTTGCAGAGTTCAGTTTCAGTTTATAAATAAAAATATGAATCAACTAATAAATGATGATGTAATATGGATTAAGCTACCCCACAGTATATAAAGTAGTTGCATTAGCTCCACCTTTACCAGCTGCAGCATCAGTGATGCTTACATATTAATACATCACCAATTATAATCCAGCAATATTATATATATATATGTTATTCTGAAATGGGTCATTCTGCATAATGAGTACTTTAAGTGTATTTACTTATGTACTTTTACTTAAGATTTTGAATACATGGCTTTGACATGCAACAGAGCATTTTTACACTGTATTAAAAGAAATGTTGGTGATGTTTTAGCATCTATAAATAGCCTGTGTGCAACTGCAGATTTTGTCTACGGCCATACCACTCTGAACACGCCCGATCTCGGAAGCTAAGCAGGGTCGGGCCTGGTTAGTACTTGGATGGGAGACCGCCTGGGAATACCAGGTGCTGTAAGCATTTTCTTGTCCGCTTTCATCAGCAGAGGGCGCTGCTCCTTCTGTAGTGGAGACAGGACTCAAGAAAACAGAGCTGACAAGAAACAGTGTGGAGGATTCAAAATAACCTATTGATCAACAAATACATAAATGCAGAAGCAAGTAAATACACATTTTAATAAATAAAACATGAAACAAATAATGTATTAATAAATCTATATGCATGTAATATATACAAACAAATGGGAAATATCTTTTATTCCTCAATTTCCAAAAACCTACATTTATTTATTGATGTATGTTATGTACTTTAAAGCACTTCATTTGATTTGATTAGCTGAGCAAACTAGGCAGAAGCAAAAGATTCAAATCAATGTACAAAAAAGTCTTTAAAATACTCTGTTCCAAATATGCGGTTTCAAGTAGTTTTTTTTTTTATAGTTATGATAAGCAGGAGAAATAGAACACAAGAAAACACAGCCAGGTGAATACGAGCTACAAACTGCTTCAGAAACAATCACACATCTCTACAAATGGTCAAAATTAAGTTTTACTGAGGAGTACAATATTTATCTCCAGTACTGAAACGTAGGACACAGTAGTAAACTGCAAGTTGTTTTAAAGTGGAGCAAGTACAGTATAGTACAGAATACAGGACATCCTCATAATCAAGCACATACATGATGGTCGATTGCACAATGGTTTTTCTCCTGACAAAAACACGTTTCATTTAATCATTATTTAGTGGGTTTTTTTGGATAACAAATTTAAGTTGTAATCTGATAAAAACAGCTGTATACTGATTTGTCAAGACCCAACATTAACTTTTTACTTCTGCCGATTGCATTTACGCTTCAAAAATCATAAAAGTGGTGTTTATTTGTGAAGATTATCTTGCTGAACAAAACATATCATAAATAATAAGTATCATAAAGTTCCGTTTGCCACAGAGCTAATTTTCTGCAATAACCCAAAATCCCATTGGCTTTTTGTCGAGGGAACCAGAGCAATGCTAACCTCCAGGTTGGCCTACAAAAATATATCATCCCTGCAGCGCTCTATAGAGTTACAAAGTGGGAGGAGCTACTTCAAGGGCCTGTTTCCTGAAGTAAAAGTTTTAATTTTGCCCATGGACCAATGACTCACAGTTGCAGCACTTCTATGGTTTGGATCGGCATGAAATTCACCTGGTTGAATCATCAGTACAAAATATGAAAACCTGTTTTAGAGCGTAAAAGCATACGGTGAGAATTTACCTACGAATCCCACAGTTCATTTCAGCAAGGACCATTCAATGATGGAAGCGAAAGATTACGCTGTTGAAACACTGAAAATACAGTCAATGGTTTAATTAGTTCACTTTTAGATTCTGGGCCAATTCATTGATTATTTTACCCATTTAGATTTCATATTTTCACAAGACACAATTTGTTAATGAAGCGCAAAATTTGTGAATGGAAGTGCATTTTCCAATCTTTGTTAGAGGAAAGACAGATTCACAGCAACATTCTAAGCAGTATTTCAAGAGTTTTGAAGCAGCACTCAGGCTGACCATTAGTGAGGACCACAAACCTTATTAAAATATAGCCACAAAAACAGTAACATGAAATTCATGAAGAAACAGTGATAGTAAATGTAGATACATTTAAAATATAGAAATAAATGTCTCAATTATAACATTTAATTAATCCTCCTCTACGTCGTGGTGGAGGAAGCGCTGCTGGTCGTGGAGGTGGAGGCGCCGCTGGTGGTTGTCGAGCTAGCGCTAGTCGTGGTGGTGGAGGTGCCACTGGTCGTGGAGGTGGAGGCGCCGCTGGTGGTTGTCGAGCTCGCGCTGGTCGTGGTGGTGGAGGCGCCGCTGGTAGTTGTTGAGCTAGCGCTAGTCGTGGTGGTGGAGGCGCTATTGGTCGTGGTGGTGGAGGCGCCGCTGGTGGTCGTCGAGCTGCCACTCGTGGTGGTGGAGGCACTGCTGGTGGTTGTCAAGCTGGCACTCATTGTGGTGGTGGAGGAGACGGCATAGGTGGTTGTCGAGCCGGCGCTCGTGGCCGTCGAGCCAGTGCTGGCTGTGGTAGAGGCACGTCGGGTTGTGGAGGCAGTTGTTGTTGAGGACATCGTCATGGCAGGAGCAGCAGTGGTGGTCGATGTTGTGGAGGGCGTTGTCGTGGCAGGAGCAGCAGTGGTGGGCGTTGTCGTGGAGGGCGTTGTCGTGGCAGTGGTGGGCGTTGTCGTGGAGGGCGTTGTCGTGGCAGGAGCAGCAGTGGTGGGCGTTGTCGTGGCAGGAGCAGCAGTGGTGGGCGTTGTCGTGGAGGGCGTTGTCGTGGCAGGAGCAGCAGTGGTGGGTGTTGTTGTGGCAGGAGCAGCAGTGGTGGCCATTGTTGTGGCAGGAGCAGCAGTGGTGGGCGTTGTTGTGGAGGGCGTTGTCGTGGCAGGAGCAGCAGTGGTGGGCGTTGTTGTAGAGGGCGTTGTCGTGGCAGGAGCAGCAGTGGTGGCCATTGTTGTGGCAGGAGCAGCAGTGGTGGGCGTTGTTGTGGAGGGCGTTGTCGTGGCAGGAGCAGTAGTGGTGGGCGTTGTCGTGGCAAGAGCAGCAGTGGTGGGCGTTGTCGTGGCAAGAGCAGCAGTGGTGGGCGTTGTTGTGGCAGGAGCAGCAGTGGTGGGCGTTGTTGCGGAGGGCGTTGTCATGGCAGGAGCAGAAGTGGTGGGCGTTGTTGTTGAGGACGTTGTGGTCGTCGTGACAGGCTCAGTAGCTGTGGTGGTGGTCACCATGGCAGGTGCAGTGGTGGTGGTGGTTGTGGTGGCAGGCGCAGCGGTAGTGGTGGTTGTGGTTGTCGAAGCGGTGGTGGTCGTCGCGACAGGTACGGAGGTGGTGGTCGGCGTTGTGACAGGTGCAGCGGTGGTTGGTGTCGTGGCACCGGGTGTGGTGGTGGTCGTCGTTGTCGTGGCAGGAACAGCGGTGGTTGTTGTTGTTGTTGTTGTTGTTGCGGCAGGCGCAGCGGTGGTTGTTGTTGTTGTGGCAGGCGTAGTGGTGGTGGTCGTTGTTGTGGCAGGCGTAGTGGTGGTGGTCGTCGTAGTAGTGGTCGTTGTGGCTGGAGTAGCAGTGGAGGCCAGCGTTGTCGTGGAAACAGTAGACCCTGGAATCTCTACGTCTATTCCAGTGTATGGACCTTCAGGAATTTCTTCAATTCCCCACAACTCATAAATTCCTTCATCATAAACCGTTTCCTCTGTTGTGTCTGTGTTTGTATCAGTTACTGAGCTGGCCGTTGTCTGTGTTGTTTGCGGATCGAATGGTCCAGGAGGAATATCATCAAAGCCCCACAGGTCAAATAAATCTGGTTCCTCCAGAGATCTCCTGACATGATGCCTCACAACTTTTTTTGGCAACATCGGGGAGCAAGCTGCCAGCATCGTGCACAGTTTCCCAGTAGTGTCAACATAAACCAGTTCAAAGCCAGAATCCTGTGAACATTCTTCATGTTAGTTTTCTCATTAAAATGACTTAACAGTGTGTTGTAACATGTTTTGCACTTGACTTACCCTGTCAGGTAACTTTGATATCTCCACAAATAATGTACTGGGGGTCCTCCACTGTCTCACCGAGTATCCTTCGTTAGAGAAGAAATCTGCCAAAAAAAGCAAGTTCAGGATTGTGGTTCAAGCAATAAAAAGCTAAATCAGATTTTCTGTAGGACATCAATTTTTCACAGAAAATCTGCCCTTCTACTTAGCCTACTGAACCTGCATTGATAATTTTGACTTGGGTTTGACTGGGTGATGTTCATACAACAGCTTCCACCCTTACTATGGGTTCACTATCCCAACTGCCCTTCTAGATTCCCAGCTCCTAAAATCATCATTTCATTTTCAAGTCACCTGTGCCATTTAAACCCTCAAATACACATGAAATAGGAGACAATCTATACTTTTTACACACACATGCCAAAACGAGACCTTTGTAGAACATTAACCATTATAACTTTATGAAGGCAGTAATGTATCAAGGCTATGTGTCGGACTGCCTGTTTACCAGTTGATTAGTCCACCTTTTATATTAATTATTGATAAAGTTGGGTTTCTGCATCATGCTTCCTGTTGTGGGCAGTTTAGTACAGCCGACCAATGGTGCAGATCTCATTACAACTGGGGGGGGGGCAGAATTTTCTGGAGGGAACAATAATATCATCAACCCTTGTCTACTGGTAGTGTTTGATAAAATAAATAAATATATATATATGTATATATATAATATAGAATATTTAACATCAACTGATAATATCAGGATTCATAAAAATAACTAATTCAGCAAAATAATGCTTCAAGAATGCAAAACAGAAACGCTCCAACACTCCTTACCAAGCTCTTTCACCTTCCTCAGTTTAGTTTCACGAGGCAGCGTCACAGTGACATGTGTTGTTCTACAAGTCACCAGTGGTGACGCTGCTCGCGGCAACATTACTGGATTCTCACAGACGGCCATGCCTGTCATGTTCTCCTGCAGAAGACGGTCGAAGTAATGCAGTTTCAACGGGCGGAAATCAATTCCATCTCCAGTCTAGGAATAGACAAAAGTGTCATTAATAGTAGTAGTCATCAAAAGCAGCATTATAGTCATAACTGCATTTACTTCGAGAAAAAACTGTTCACGGTGGTCAGTTTATTGGCTCGTAAAAAAAGTTACTTAAACATGACCGATTAAGATGATACTTGTTAGTAGATTCATTGTCTTTTTATGAGATTTGTTGACAAGAAAAATATAGAATATCACCCTTATCCTTTAAGGCTTCACCATTCCCATAGCATTCGTGATAATTAGTAGCCAAGTTATTAATTTGGACAAAGAAAATAAACATTTTACCTGTATTGCTGTGTGGCAGCCAGTATAGGGAAGCTTCACCAGCAACCACCACCTATAAATATGAACTGAACTGCGACACCTGTCAGGCAGTGACAACAACCGCGCCCCATCTGTGGAAAAAGATTTGACAACAGCTGTCATTCCATTTTCTAAAAAGACAAAAACATACTGTAGGTGGACGAATCAAATGCACCTTCCAGACGCAGATTTGTGTATCTGATGAGTGAAAAGCGCAGGGAAAGTGTTCCATTACTGCAGCAATACTGTGGCTGGTTGAAATCCGATGTCTCTGGACTTTGTCCACTCCCTGGAATGAGAAAGAAAAGTTTCAAAATGGTAAATGATGTCAGAGGTTGAAAGGAAAGATCAACACCGCTCTCATGCCTGTAGCTAAATATGAAGCTACAGCCAGAAGACTGTCAGCTTAGCACAAAAACTGGAAACAACTAACTTCCTTAACTAAATAACTAAAAATCTGCATATTGGCACCTCCGAAGCTCACCAAGACATTGCACCTCTTGTTTCTTGGTCAGGACCAATAACTTCCTGGAGCCTCTACAGTTGCCGTGCTGTTCTTGTGCCAAGCCAAGTCGGCCGGCTGCAGCTTCATATTTAGCCTACACACGACAGTACTATCAAATCTTCTCAGTCAACTCATGACAGGAACGCAAATTCGTCTGTTTCTCAAAATGTTGAACTGAGCAAACCTGGGACTTCTGTAAATGAAGTGTTATCACGTTTATCCACTGATGAAGCTTTTCCAACTTGTCATGGGGAAATTAACATGAAACACATCTAATGACCTGAGGCAATTCACAGCTACTGAGAATAAAGATGATTCAGTTGTTAAGTACATTGGGGTTTGTTTGTTTTTATTCTGCCCTGTGATACTACAGCTGCTGTATTACTTTGTCCTGTCAAGTCTGGTTTTATATTTTTTTTAATGACTTAATTTGTGTTGGTTTTTGTGTATTAAGCCAAGATGATTGATTCAAATGATCCACCTGCCAAATGGATGTTCATTAACCCATTCAGTGGTTTTGAAAGACAGGCAGGCAAGTATCTGGAGATATGAGACTAAGAGGAGAAGAGACTAAATTTAAAAAAAAAAAAAAAAAAATTAAGAAAAGAGAAAATGAAACATTTATGGAGACAGTCTCTAAATTGAAAACAGAAACGCCTAAATGCAGAAATGAAAAACTTAAAATGCAAGATTGATTTAAATTTTTAATCCAAAGAGAAAACTCAAAGTCTGCATTGAGGCCTGGCCTGAAGAGTGGAGTGAACGTAAACCTTCAATCTTCAAATGAATACATTAAAAAGAAGACTACGGGCCAGTTTAAAATGTGGGAAAATTGGACTATGAAGGCTAATATGAAAAGCACATTAGCCTACATGTTTGTTTTCATTTACCAACCACCATTGCCTATTTTTCGAACATTAATAAAGTTTCAATGCTAATTTGTTTAGGATCAGTTAGACAAAGAAAACACAGGTGGGCAGCAGGTTTTCACCTTGGAGGAAATTCCAGACCGGCGCTGGGAAACTTCGGTCGGTCCAGTCTTCTGGAGCCGCCTCGAACCGCTGCTCGTTGCCGTCAGAAACCTCCTCCTGGCCGGCCAAATGTCCGTGTGCGTACCGGTGGCTTTCTGCGTTGTTGAGCTGGGCTAGTGTTAAACCGATACAAACCCAAGCCATCAGTGCGGATGCCATGGCTCCGGTCCTCTCGGCTTCTCTCTGCCGCCAGACGAGACCAAAGATGACGACTGAGAAACCGGAGCGACACACAGCTGCGCCATTAAATCTGGATAATTAGATGCAAAAGCAGAACAGGTGCGTTTTCACGTGGACGTCCACAGGCTGTGGGAAGGTGTGCTGTTGGGGGATTGACTGAAAACCTGCAGTGTCCATGTGGATCATAATAAAGGAGTACTGTATGTCAGTGCAACTGTAGGATGTGACTCACTGATGTGATAAAAATATAGAACATAGATATATAGAGAGAGAGAAAAAGAAAGAAGAAAGCACCCCATCTTGTATAAGAATCACTCTTTACATAGTAATGAAGTACATGTGTACCTGTTTAGCCAATACATCTATGATAATCCTTCATTAATCAGTTCAATGTATATTCACTGGAATCATAGCCAAAAAAATACACTTTATACATTTTATTCAATTCCAATTTCTGGAGACATACAACCACGGGGTGGTAATTCTAGTTTGACTGTAAGAAAAATATAATTACTGTTAGCTGTAATCGACAGTTTTGAGAACAATTGGTGATGTTTTAGCATCTATAAAGAGCCTGAATGCATCAGTTGCGTTTGCTTACGGCCATACCACTCTGAACACGCCCGATCTCGTCTGATCTCGGAAGCTAAGCAGGGTCGGGCCTGGTTAGTACTTGGATGGGAGACCGCCTGGGAATACCAGGTGCTGTAAGCATTTTCTTGTCCGCTTTCGTCAGCAGAGGGCGCTGCTCCTTCTGTAGTGGAGACAGGACTCAAGAAAACAGAGCTGACAAGAAACAGTGTGGAGGAGGCAAAATGACCTATTGATCAACAAATACATAAATGCTGAAATGCAGAAGCAAGTAAATACACATTTTAAAATTTTAAATAAAACATGAAACAAATAAATGTATTAATAAATATATATGCATGTAATACATACAAACAAATGGGAAATATCTTTTATTCCTTCATTTCCAAAAACCTACATTTATTTATTGATGTATGTTATGTACTTTAAAGCACTTCATTTGATTTGATGAGCTGAGCAAACTAGGCAGAAGAAAAAGATTCAAATCAATGTACAAAAAAGTCTTTAAAATACTCTGTTCCAAATATGCGGTTTCAAGTAGTTTTTTTATTATAGTTATGATAAGCAGGAGAAATAGAACACAAGAAAACACAGCCAGGTGCATACGAGCTACAAACTGCTTCAGAAACAATCACACATCTCTACAGATGGTCAAAATTAAGTTTTACTGAGGAGTACAATATTTATCTCCTGTAATGAAACGTAGGACACAGCAGTAAACTGCATCAAGTTGTTTTAAAGTGGAGCAAGTACAGTATAGTACAGAATACAGGATATCCTCATAATCAAGCACATACATGATGGTCGATTGCACAATGGTTTTTCTCCTGACAAAAACACGTTTTATTTAATCATTATTTAGTGGGGTTTTTTGAATAACAAATTTAAGTTGTAATCTGATAAAAACAGCTGTATACTGATTTGTCAAGATATCTTATTTTAATATTCTTTTAAATGTATTTTGTTCTTGCTCCTGTTCCTTTTTTCTCTATAGGCTCATATCTTATGTGATTTCTTCACCTTTCATGTTCTGTAAATTGTTTTTGTATTTTTAATCAGCTTATTAAAGGTTGTTACCAGTGTACTGAGAACTGCTGAGGAATTTGAAGGGTTTTTTGGTTAGATGCCTGAAAGCGGGTCTGTGGTCAACACAAGTTTAAGAGATTAAGAGAGGTTTTATGTGTCTTAAAAGGGGCGTTTGCTGACAAGTGGCTAAATGAGACTATAGATGTTGTCGGGGACATTAAAAGGTCTCCATGCCGAAAACACAAACTCATCTACTCACTAGTCCGCATTTGCAGGCTCGTATTTATACTCTATATCTCTCTGTATATCTATATATTTTCTTAAAAGCTTAGTGGTGGTGATGTTGAAGTAATGCAACCGCGGTGTACTTAATTTATAGCCCAACATTAACTTTTTACTTTTGCCGATTGCATTTACACTTCAAAAATCATAAAAGTGGTGTTCATTTGTGAAGACTATCTTGCTGAACAAAACGTGTAAGCATCAAAGTTCTGTTTGCCACGGAGCTTATTTTCTGCAATAACCCAAAATCCCATTGGCTTTTTGTCGAGGGAACCAGAGCAATGCTAACCTCCAGGTTGGCCTACAAAAATATATCATCCCTGCAGCGCTCTATAGAGTTACAAAGTGGGAGGAGCTACTTCAAGGGCCTGTTTCCTTAAGTAAAAGTTTTAATTTTGCCCATGGACCAATGACTCACAGTTGCAGCACTTCTATGGTTTGGATCGGCATGAAATTCACCTGGTTGAATCATCAGTACAAAATATGAAAACCTGTTTTAGAGCGTAAAAGCATACAGTGAGAATTTACCTACGAATCCCACAGTTCATTTCAGCAAGGACCATTCAATGATGGAAGCGAAAGATTACGCTGTTGAAACACTGAAAATACAGTCAATGGTTTAATTAGTTCACTTTTAGATTCTGGGCCAATTTATTGATTATTTTACCCATTTAGATTTCATATTTTCACAAGACACAATTTGTTAATGAAGCGCAAAATTTGTGAATGGAAGTGCATTTTCCAATCTTTGTTAGAGGAAAGACAGATTCACAGCAACATTCTAAACAGTATTTCAAGAATTTTGAAGCAGCACTCAGGCTGACCATTAGTGAGGACCACAAACCTTATTAAAATATAGCCACAAAAACAGTAACATGAAATTCATGAAGAAACAGTGATAGTAAATGTAGATACATTTAAAATATAGAAATAAATGTCTCAATTATTACATTTATTTATTCTATTATGTATTCAATACTTAATTTAATTAATCCTCCTCTACGCCGTGGTGGAGGAAGCGCTGCTGGTCGTGGAGGAGGCGCCGCTGGTGGTTGTCGAGCTAGCGCTAGTCGTGGTGGTGGAGGCGCCACTGGTCGTGGTGGTGGAGGCGCCGCTGGTCGTGGAGGAGGCGCTGCTGGTGGTTGTGGAGGCAGTTGTTGTTGAGGACATAGTCGTTGCAGGAGCAGCAGAGGCGCCGCTGGTGGTCGTCGAGCTGGCTATAGTCATGGTGGTGGAGGCACTGGCACTCATGGTTGTGGTGGGGGAGACGACATTGGTGGTTGTCGAGCCGGCGCTCGTGGCCGCCGAGCCAGTGCTGGCTGTGGTTGAAGCAGCTGTTGTTGAGGACATAGTCGTTGCAGGAGCAGCAGAGGTGCCGCTGGTCGTGGAGAAGGCGCGGCTGGTTTTTGTCGAGCTAGCACTAGTCGTGGTGGTGGAGGCGCTATTGGTCGTGGAGGAGGCGCCGCTGGTGGTCCTCGAGCTGGCAATAGTCATGGTGGTGGAGGCACTGGCACTCGTTGTGGTGGTGGGGGAGACGGCGTTGGTGGTTGTCGAGCCAGTACTGGCTGTGGTGGAGGCACGTCGGGTTGTGGAGGCAATTGTTGTTGAGAACAAAGTCGTGGCAGGAGCAGCAGAGGCACCACTGGTCGTGGAGGCGCCGCTGGTGATTTTCGAGCTAGCGCTAGTCGTGGTGGAGGAGGCGCCGCTGGTCGTGGGGGAAGCCCTGCTGGTGGTTGTGGAGGCAGTTGTTGTTGAGGACATAGTCGTTGCAGGAGCAGCAGAGGCGCCGCTGGTCGTGGAGGAGGCGCCGCTGGTGGTCGTCGAGCTGGCAATAGTCATGGTGGTGGAGGCACTGGCACTCATGGTGGTGGAGGCACTGGCACTCATGGTGGTAGTGGGGGAGACAGCGCTCGTGGCCGTCGAGCCAGTGCTGGCTGTGGTGGAGGCGCCATTGGTCGTGGTGGTGGAGGCAGTTGTTGTTGAGGACATAGTCGTGGCAGGAGCAGCAGAGGTGGACGATGTTGTGGCAGGAGCAGCAGTGGTGGCCATTGTTGTGGCAGGAGCAGCAGTGGTGGCCGTTGTTGTGGAGGGCGTTGTCGTGGCAGGAGCAGCAGTGGTGGCCGTTGCTGTGGAGGGTGTTGTGGTAGTCGTGGCAGGTGCGGCAGTGGTCGTCGTCGTTGTTGAGGACATTGTGGTCGTCGTGACAGGCTGAGTAGCTGTGGTGGTGGTCACCGTGGCAGGTGCAGTGGTGGTGGTGGTCGCCGTGGCAGCAGTGGTGGTGATTGTCGTGGCAGGCGCAGCGGTAGTGGTGGTTGTGGTTGTTGAACCGGTGGTGGTCGTCGCAACAGGTACGGAGGTGGTGGTCGGCGTTGTGACAGGTGCAGCGGTGGTTGGTGTCGTGGCACCGGGTGTGGTGGTGGTCGTCGTTGTCGTGGCAGGCGCAGCGGTGGTTATTGGTGTTGTTGTGGCAGGCGTAGTGGTGGTGGTTGTTGTTGTGGAAGGAGCAGCAGTGGTGGCCGTTGTTGTGGAGGGTGTTGTGGTAGTCGTGGCAGGTACAGCAGTGGTCGTCGTCGTCGTTGTTGAGGACATTGTGGTCGTCGTGACAGGCTGAGTAGCTGTGGTGGTGGTCACTGTGGCAGATGCAGTGGTGGTGATTGTCGTGGCAGGAGCAGCGGTAGTGGTGGTTGTGGTTGTCGAAGCGGTGGTGGTCGTCGCGACAGGTACGGAGGTGGTGGTCGGCGTTGTGACAGGTGCAGCGGTGGTTGGTGTCGTGGCACCGGGGGTGGTGGTGGTCGTTGTTGTTGTGGCACCGGATGTGGTGGTGGTCGTTGTTGTCGTGGCAGGCGCCACGGTGGTTGTTGTTGTTGTGTCAGGCGTAGTGGTGGTGGTCGTTGTTGTGGCAGGTGTAGCGGTGGTGGTCGTCGTTGTAGTGGCAGGCGCAGCGGTGGTTGTTGTTGTGGCAGGTGTAGCGGTGGTGGTCGTTGTTATGGTAGGCGTAGTGGTGGTGGTCGTTGTTGTGGCAGGCGTAGTGGTGGTGGTCGTCGTAGCAGTGGTCATTGTGGCTGGAGTAGCAGTGGAGGCCAGCGTTGTTGTGGAAACAGTAGACCCTGGAATCTCTACGTCTATTCCAGTGTATGGCCCTTCAGGAATTTCTTCAATTCCCCACAACTCATAAATTCCTTCATCATAAACCGTTTCCTCTGTTGTGTCTGTGTTTGTATCAGTTACTGAGCTGGCCGTTGTCTGTGTTGTTTGCGGATCGAATGGTCCAGGAGGAATATCATCAAAGCCCCACAGGTCAAATAAATCCGGTTCCTCCAGAGATCTCCTGACATGATGCCTCACAACTTTTTTTGGCAACATCGGGGAGCAAGCTGCCAGCATCGTGCACAGTTTCCCAGTAGTGTCAACATAAACCAGTTCAAAGCCAGAATCCTGTGAACATTCTTCATGTCAGTTTTCTCATTAAAATGATTTAACAGTGTGTTGTAACATGTTTTGCGCTCGACTTACCCTGTCAGGTAACTTTGATATCTCCACAAATAATGTACTGGGGGTCTTCCACTGTCTCACCGAGTATTCTTTGTTAGAGAAAAAATCTGCCAAAAAAGCAAACTCTCAGACAGCTTTCACCTTAACTATTGGGTTTACCACCCCTACTTCCCCTCGAGCTTCTCCGCTCCTAAAATTGTCATGTAATGTTTAAGTCACCTGTGCCGTTTAAACCCTCAAATAAGCGTGAAATACCTTTAATGTTTTTGTTACTGATAGAAGAAAAAGCGGTTTTGTGCATGCTCATGCAGGAGCAGTATGTGCATGTATTTATAATGTCAGAAACAAGAATTTCACAGTCAAAAACTGTTTGCCCTTCTGCTATGCAGGGACACCTGTTGCTCTCCCCTAAATTAGCTCTCACCCTGACCACCAACCCCATATAAATTAATATTTAACATCAACTGATATTAGGATGCATAAAAATAACTAATTCAGCAAAATAATAGTTCAAGAATGCAAAACAGAAATGGCTCCAACACTCCTTACCAAGCTCTTTCACCTTCTTCAGTTTAGTTTCACGAGGCAGCGTCACAGTGACATGTGTTGTTCTACAAGTCACCAGTGGTGACGCTGCTCGCGCCGACATTACTGGACTCTCACAGACGGCCATGCCTGTCATGTTCTCCTGCAGAAGACGGTCGAAGTAATGCAGTTTCAACGGGCGGAAATCAATTCCATCTCCAGTCTAGGAATAGACAAAATTGTCATTAATTGTAGGAGTCATCAAAAGAAGTATTATAGTCATAACTGCATCTACTTCGAGCAAAAACTGTTTATTGTGGTCAGTTTATTGGCTCGTAAAAAAAAAAGTTACTTGAACATGACCGATTAAGAGCAGCAGACCTCCAGTTCCAAATGAAGTGACTTGGCCTAAAACATGAGCCCCTTTCAGACATGCACCTTGTTACATCAATGTGCTGGTATTTTCACATGTCACCCTCATGTCTGAATAAGTGCCAGAGTCACTTTTACATAAATACGTCATGAGGCCAATCTCAGCAGGGCAGAGCTACAGCTGTAACATTTCTAGTAACACTGCCAAGAAGTCTGAATTGAATGTTGTAGCATTAAAGTAGGCTATAGCAACACAAGGTCCAATACAAACAGGATACCGAATGAGTCTCTTATGCACAAAATTCACTTTTATTTATAATTACGTTTATTAGACATTGAAATACGCTCACAACTGTCATTAATTTAAAAGGATAAGTGCCATTATTCTAAATTTGTATGTGGGAATCAAAATACTTGTTAGTAGATTGTTGTTTTTTTGTCTTAATGAAATTTGTTGACAAGAAAAATATATCAACCTTATCCTTTAATTCACTGATCTTACGTCATTAATTTCCCAAAAATCTGTATGAAAAGGGAAGACATCTGTAGCACACCACTAACTGTTGCAGATGCTGGTTCAGTGAAAGGAATAACCTGAAGTCACACTCATTGGACAAAGAAAATAAACATTTTACCTGTATTGCTGTGTGGCAGCCAGTATAGGGAAGCTTCACCAGCAACCACCACCTATAAATATGAACTGAACTGCTACACTTGTCAGGCAGTGACAACAACCGCACCCCATCTGTGGAAAAAGATTTGACAACAGCTGTCATTCCATTTTCTAAAGGCAAAAACATACTGTAGGTGGACGACGCAGACCTTCCAGACGCAGATTTGTGTATCTGATGAGTGAAAAGCGCAGGGAAAGCGTTCCATTACTGCAGCGATACTGTGGCTGGTTGAAATATTTTTTCCCACTCCCTGGAATGAGACAAAAAAGGCAAATGATACCAGAGATCAAAAAAGGAAAGTTTAACATTTTGGGAAACACGCTCATTTACCTGCCAATAGTTAGATAAGATCAACACCGCTCTCATGTCTGTACGCTAAATATGAAGCTCTAGCCAGAAAATGATTTGTTTAGCTGAGCACAAAGACTGGAAACAGCTAGCCTGGCTCTGTACAAAGGTAACACAGTCTGACATATTGGTACCACCAAAGCTCACTGAGTAAGAAGTTATATGTCTTTTGTTTTATCTGTAAGGGAAAAAAAACGAAATGTATGAAAGGAGAAATTGCTGCATGGAGCCATGCATTAACCCGTTAAACTAAACTGACCCAGCTCACTGTGCCAGCTCCCACCTGTCAGTCGATCACAAACTTCCTGACAGACAGGAGGCAGCAGGTGAGGCTGGGGAAATCACATCCAGCACCCAGACCATCAGCACTGTCGCCCCCAAGGGATGTGTGCTCTCCCCCTACACCAACAACTGCACCTCAGGAGATCGGTCTGTTAAACTCCTGAACACCACAATCGGCCTCATCGGGGACGGTGAAGAGTCTGCATACAGACAGGAGATTGAACAGCTGGCCCTCTGGTCCAGTCACAACCTGAACACGCTCAAAACTGTGGAGGACAATAGACTTCAGAAGGGGCCTCCCCAACACTGCCCCCCATCACCATACTAAAGAGCACTGTGTCTGCTGTAGAAATCTTCAGCTTTCTGGGATCCACAATGCCCCAGGACCTAAAGTGGGCATTGACACAATCATCAAGAAGGCCCAGCAGAGGATGTACCTCCTGCGTCAGCTCTGGAAGTTAAACCTGCCTCAGGAGCTGCTGATTCAGTTCTACACTGCAATCCTCCAGTCTAACAGACTTAAAAAAAAATCATTGGTGCCAACCTGCCCTCCATTCAGGACTTGTACATCTCCAGAGTCAGGAAACATCACTGCAGACCCATCACACCCCCACAACCTGTTCCATCTTCTCCCCTCTGGTAGGTACTACAGAGCACTGTGCACCAAAACATCCAGAAACAAGAACAGTTCCTTTCCACAGGCCATACCTCTGATGAACAGTGCTAATAGGTCTTGAAAGACAGGCCCGGTAGGCATTTGGGGACTTGCAGGGTAATTCTGCGCAGAGATTAAATTAAAGGGGGAAATTAACATTTTAAGAGAAATGTATTTTATAAATCATATTATCCTACCCCCAATTGTAATGCTCAAATTAAAAAGTTAAATGGAAAAGGTCAAATTTAAAATGTGCAATGTAAAAAGAACCTTGACATTGAGGCCTGGCCTGAAGAGTGGTGTGAATGTAAAATGGTGAGGCAAGACCTCTTCAGTCTTCAGATTAATAAATTATTAAAATTGGAACTAATTATATTGATTATATCGCATTGATGTAATCACAGGTTTATGGACTATATTGGCCAATACTGGCTTTTTTTTAATTAACAAAAACAGTATTTCCTATTTTTCAAATAACATTAATCAAGTTTCAAAATGATTTTTAGATTGCTCCTACCTACAAGTTGAGATATATGAGGCTGAATTAAAACTCTTTCAATGCTTCTTTATTTTCAAACACAGGTGGGCAGCAGGTTTTCACCTTGGAGGAAATTCCAGACCGGCGCTGGGAAACTTCGGTCGGTCCAGTCTTCTGGAGCCGCCTCGAACCGCTGCTCGTTGCCGTCAGAAACCTCCTCCTGGCCGGCCAAATGTCCGTGTGCGTACCGGTGGCTTTCTGCGTTGTTGAGCTGGGCTAGTGTTAAACCGATACAAACCCAAGCCATCAGTGCGGATGCCATGGCTCCGGTCCTCTCGGCTTCTCTCTGCCGCCAGACGAGACCAAAGATGACGACTGAGAAACCGGAGCGACACACAGCTGCGCCATTAAATCTGGATAATTAGATGCAAAAACTGAGCAGGTGCGTTTTCACGTGGACGTCCACAGGCTGTGGGAAGGTGTGCTGTTGTGGGATTGACTGAAAACCTGCAGTGTCCATGTGGATCATAATAAAGGAGTACTGTATGTCAGTGCAACTGTAGGATGTGACTCACTGATGTGATAAAAATATAGAACATAGATATATAGAGAGAGAGAAAAAAAGAGACCTCACCCACACAGAACGGTTGGTGGTGTTGTTAATTTCTTCTTCATTCCCCAGATGTAGGCGATGATCCGATGATGGAAGGAAACTCCGCTGATACTGACTTTTCACATAATGTTCTTTATTTGCATCAAAGATCAGGATCAACAGGCATGCGCATCTTAACCTGTACAGCACCCGTAGCCGAATCAGTACTGCTGCCTCGAACACTGTTCAAACTCATCTTTTATACATTTAGACATACATGGGATCCTACTATAACACATGAGTCTGTACACTTATGTCTCCCTAGGGTCCCTCAGTACCCCAAAACCCGATGATAGACAGGTTATTTGCACAGCAGCCTAGGGGTTAGGAAAAGAGACCTCCATAACTCCTACATACCAAGGAGACCTCATCCAAACAATAATGAATCTTATAGGTATGGGGCCCCAACATCTGCTTAGTTGTTCACCTGGAACATTTGCATACGTGGCAACTTTGTACTGTATATCATTTTATGAAAAGACTACTTTTATGAGTAGTATCAAATAATACACATCAGTGGCATTATCCATCGTGTTACGTCATCTATACAGAGACAGTGGACATTTGTTATGACTGCTTTAGGGTTTACCACCCTGAGCTTGTCATCTGGTTATTTAATGTGAGATGGCCTGGGAATACCAGGTGGTGCTGTAAGCTTTTTCTTCTCAAGAGGGAATTCTACTAAAGACACTAACTAAAGAAAAATACCCACTTGATTTGATTAACTCAGACTGCTGAACCTCATATTAGCTTCAAAGAAACTTTTGAATACATTTTTGCACAATTGAAAGTGCATTATGAAGAGATACTTTAAAGGCCAGCAGGAAGACGAGAGACGATTATTTATTTGTTTTATTTGTGAGGATCCATGTAGCCGACAATGTCAAACATAAATTTAAAAAAAACAGAGTTTGAACGCAAAAGCACAAGAGAAAGGTTGCAGGGGTTTTTTTTGCTTATGAAGGTTCCTAACTGAGTGAAGTGACCCTGAATGAAGAGACTACGCACAAGGGGATAGTTCATTTTGGCAAGATTGTACTGTAACAGCTCAGCTTGAACCCAACAGCACTACACAAACACAGTCAGTGTATGATAAAAGTTCATGTTTACTGAAGTCGAATACTTATCCAGATGGGGGTCATTTAAGAATGAATTGGGCGATTCCAGGTGTCACACACATGTTGACTGGGACGCCACAATGAATCATGTGGCTGCAAACAATTTATTTGATTTAATCGTGATCCTGAGAGTGACTTTCATCTACATATCATGGAGAGACCTTGCATCTAAAAATGCCAGGTGGAAAAAAGAAAGCACCCCATCTTGTATAAGAATCACTCTTTACATAGTAATGAAGTACATGTGTACCTGTTTAGCCAATACATCTATGATAATCCTTCATTAATCAGTTCAATGTATATTCACTGGAATCATAGCCAAAAAAATACACTTTATACATTTTATTCAATTCCTTCCAATTTCTGGAGACATACAACCACGGGGCGGTAATTCTAGTTTGACTGTAAGAAAAATATAATTACTGTTAGCTGTAATCGACAGTTTTGAGAACAATTGTTGATGTTTTAGCATCTATAAAGAGCCTGAATGCATCAGCTGCGTTTGCTTACGGCCATACCACTCTGAACACGCCCGATCTCGTCCGATCTCGGAAGCTAAGCAGCGTCGGGCCTGGTTAGTACTTGGATGGGAGACCGCCTGGGAATACCAGGTGCTGTAAGCATTTTCTTGTCCGCTTTCGTCAGCAGAGGGCGCTGCTCCTTCTGTAGTGGAGACAGGACAGTACAGAGCCAGTGAACACATTCTACATGCTTTTATTTGGCAGTCTGGACTTTGTGCTCTGTATTGTACTTCTATTTTAATTGCTCTCATTTCCAGCCATCACATTCAATAGGCGGTGTGAAGATGCAGTGTTGCCGATGGATACACATTTCCTGCTCTCGTCATTAGGCAATATGTAGCCTATTTTACAGTGGTGGAATGTAACCAAGTACATTTGCTAAAGTAACCACTGTATTTTACTCTACTTTATACTTCAAAATGTGTAATTTTTTAGTCCACAATATTTATTTGCTAAAATCAGTTACTAGTTACTTTGCAGAGTTCAGTTTCAGTTTACAAATAAAAATATGAATCAACTAATAAATGATGATGTAATATGATGGATTAAGCTACTCAGCAGTATATGAAGTAGTTGAATTAGCTCCACCTTTACCAGCTGCAGCATCAGTGATGCTTACATGTTAATACATCACCAATTATAATCCAGCGATATTATATATATATATGTTATTCTGAAATGGGTCATTCTGCATAATGAGTACTTTAAGTGTATTTACTTATGTACTTTTACTTAAGATTTTGAATACATGGCTTTGACTTGC
Source organism: Enoplosus armatus (assembly GCF_043641665.1). Classification (NCBI taxonomy): domain Eukaryota; kingdom Metazoa; phylum Chordata; class Actinopteri; order Centrarchiformes; family Enoplosidae; genus Enoplosus; species Enoplosus armatus. The sequence continues at coordinate 6,436,398 of NC_092190.1, read as the reverse complement.
AACAGAGCATTTTTACACTGTATTAAAAGAAATGTTGGTGATGTTTTAGCATCTATAAATAGCCCGTGTGCAACTGCAGATTTTGTTTACAGCCATACCACTCTGAACACGACCGATCTCGGAAGCTAAACAGGGTCGGGCCTGGTTAGTACTTGGATGGGAGACCGCCTGGGAATACCAGGTGCCGTAAGCATTTTCTTGTCCGCTTTCGTCAGCAGAGGGCGCTGCTCCTTCTGTAGTGGAGACAGGACAGTACAGAGCCAGTGAACACATTCTACATGCTTTTATTTGGCAGTCTGGACTTTGTGCTCTGTATTGTACTTCTATTTTAATTGCTCTCATTTCCAGCCATCACATTCAATAGGCGGTGTGAAGATGGATACACATTTCCTGCTCTAGTCATTAGGCAATATGTAGCCAATTTTACAGTGGTGGACTGTAACCAAGTACATTTGCTAAAGTAGCCACTGTATTTTACTCTACTTTATGCTTCAAAATGTTTTTATATATATACTGTATATGTTATTCTGAAAATGGGCCGTTCTGCATAATAAGTATTTTCACTTTTGGAACTTTAAATGTATTTACTTATGTACTTTTACTTAAGATTTTGAATACATGGCTTTGACTTGCAACAGAGCATTTTTACACTGTATTAAAAGAAGCGTTGGTGACGTTTTAGCAATTATAAATAGCCCGTGTGCGACAGCAGTAATCGTTTACGGCCATACCACTCTGAACACGCCCGATCTCGTCTGATCTCGGAAGCTAAGCAGGGTCGGGCCTGGTTAGTACTTGGATGGGAGACCGCCTGGGAATACCAGGTGCCGTAAGCATTTTCTTGTCCGCTTTCGTCAGCAGAGGGCGCTGCTCCTTCTGTAGTGGAGACAGGACAGTACAGAGCCAGTGAACACATTCTACATGCTTTTATTTGGCAGTCTGGACTTTGTGCTCTGTATTGTACTTCTATTTTAATTGCTCTCATTTCCAGCGATCACATTCAATAGGCGGTGTGAAGATGGTTACACATTTCCTGCTCTAGTCATTAGGCAATATGTAGCCTATTTTACAGTGGTGGAATGTAACCAAGTACATTTGCTAAAGTAACCACTGTATTTTACTCTACTTTATACTTCAAAATGTGTAATTTTTTAGTCCACAATATTTATTTGCTAAAATCAGTTACTAGTTACTTTGCAGAGTTCAGTTTCAGTTTACAAATAAAAATATGAATCAACTAATAAATGATGATGTAATATGATGGATTAAGCTACTCAGCAGTATATGAAGTAGTTGAATTAGCTCCACCTTTACCAGCTGCAGCATCAGTGATGCTTACATGTTAATACATCACCAATTATAATCCAGCGATATTATATATATATATGTTATTCTGAAATGGGTCATTCTGCATAATGAGTACTTTAAGTGTATTTACTTATGTACTTTTACTTAAGATTTTGAATACATGGCTTTGACTTGCAACAGAGCATTTTTACACTGTATTAAAAGAAATGTTGGTGATGTTTTAGCATCTATAAATAGCCCGTGTGCAACTGCAGATTTTGTTTACAGCCATACCACTCTGAACACGACCGATCTCGGAAGCTAAACAGGGTCGGGCCTGGTTAGTACTTGGATGAGAGACCGCCTGGGAATACCAGGTGCTGTAAGCATTTTCTTGTCCGCTTTCATCAGCAGAGGGCGCTGCTTCTTCTGTAGTGGAGACAGGACTCAAGAAAACAGAGCTGACAAGAAACAGTGTGTATGATGTATGTTATGTACTTTAAAGCACTTCATTTGATTTGATTAGCTGAGCAAACTAGGCAGAAGAAAAAGATTCAAATCAATGTACAAAAAAGTCTTTAAAATACTCTGTTCCAAATATGCGGTTTCAAGTAGTTTTTTTATTATAGTTATGATAAGCAGGAGAAATAGAACACAAGAAAACACAGCCAGGTGCATACGAGCTACAAACTGCTTCAGAAACAATCACACATCTCTACAAATGGTCAAAATTAAGTTTTACTGAGGAGTACAATATTTATCTCCAGTAATGAAACGTAGAACACAGTAGTAAACTGCAAGTTGTTTTAAAGTGGAGCAAGTACAGTATAGTACAGAATACAGGATATCCTCATAATCAAGCACATACATGATGGTCGATTGCACAATGGTTTTTATCCTGACAAAAACACGTTTCATTTAATCATTATTTAGTGGGTTTTTTTGGATAACAAATTTAAGTTGTAATCTGATAAAAACAGCTGTATACTGATTTGTCAAGATATCTTATTTTAATATTCTTTTAAATGTATTTTGTTCTTGCTCCTGTTCCTTTTTTCTCTATAGGCTCATATCTTATGATTTCTTGTTCTGTAAATTGTTTTTGTATTTTTAATCAGCTTATTAAAGGTTGTTACCAGTGTACTGAGAACTGCTGAGGAATTTGAAGGATTTTCTGGTTAGATGCCTGAAAGCGGGTCTGTGGTTAACACAAGTTTAAGAGATTAAGAGAGGTTTTATGTGTGTAAAAGGGGCGTTTGCTGACAAGTTGCTAAATGAGACTATAGATGTTGTCGGGGGCATTAAAAGGTCTCCATGCCGAAAACACAAACTCATCTACTCACTAGTCCGCATTTGCAGGCTCGTATTTATACTCTATATCTCTCTGTATATCTATATATTTTCTTAAAAGTTAAGCTTAGTGGTGGTGATGTTGAAGTAATGCAACCGTGGTGTACTTAATTTATTGCCCAACATTAGCTTTTTACATTTACACTTCAAAAATCATAAAAGTGGTGTTCATTTGTGAAGATTATCTTGCTGAACAAAACATATCATAAATAATAAGTATCATAAAGTTCTGTTTGCCACAGAGCTTATTTTCTGCAATAACCCAAAATCCCATTGGCTTTTTTTCGAGGGAACCAGAGCAATGCTAACCTCCAGGTTGGCCTACAAAAATATATCATCCCTGCAGCGCTCTATAGAGTTACAAAGTGGGAGGAGCTACTTCAAGGGCCTGTTTCCTTAAGTAAAAGTTTTAATTTTGCCCATGGACCAATGACTCACAGTTGCAGCACTTCTATGGTTTGGATCGGCATGAAATTCACCTGGTTGAATCATCAGTACAAAATATGAAAACCTGTTTCAGAGCGTAAAACCATACAGTGAGAATTTACCTACGAATCCCACAGTTCATTTCAGCAAGGACCATTCAATGATGGAAGCGAAAGATTACGCTGTTGAAACACTGAAAATACAGTCAATGGTTTAATTAGTTCACTTTTAGATTCTGGGCCAATTTTTTGATTATTTTACCCATTTAGATTTCATATTTTCACAAGACACAATTTGTTAATGAAGCGCAAAACTTGTAAATGGAAGTGCATTTTCCAATCTTTGTTAGAGGAAAGACAGATTCACAGTAATATTCTAAGCAGTATTTCAAGAATTTTGAAGCAGCACTCTGGCTGACCATTAGTGAGGACCACAAACCTTATTAAAATATAGCCACAAAAACAGTAACATGAAATTCATGAAGAAACAGTGATAATAAATGTAGATGCATTTAAAATGTAGAAATAAATTATTACTCAATTAATACATTTATTTATTTTATTATGTATACAATACTTTCTGTATGTTATAGATGTATTAATTGAAAAGTAATTGCTTATCCTCTATTCTTCAGCGGCACACTATTAATCCTCCTCTACGTCGTGGTGGAGAAAGGGCTGCTAGTCGTGGAGGAGGCGCCGCTGGTGGTTTTCGAATTAGTGCTAGTCGTTGTGGAGAATGCGCCGCTGGTGGTTGTGGAGGCAATTGTTGTAGAGGACATAGTCGTGGCAAGAGCAGCAGAGGCTCCGCTGGTCGTAGAGGAAACAGCGCTGGTGGTCGTCGAGCTGGCAATAGTCATGGCACTCATTGTGGTGGTGGGGGAGGCGGCATTGGTGGTTGTTGAGGCGGCGCTCGTGGCCGTCGAGCCAGTGCTGGCTGTGGTGGACGCCCATCGGGTTGTCGAGTCAGCTGTTGTTGAGGACATAGTCATGGCAGGAGCAGAAGAGGCACCGCTGGTCGTGGAGGAGGCGCCGCTGGTGGTTGTCGAGCTAACACTAGTCGTGGTGGTGGAGGCGCCGCTGGTCGTGGAGGAGGCGCCGCTGGTGGTCGTAGAGCTGGCAATAGTCATGGTGGTAGAGGCACTGACACTCATCGTGGTGGTGGGGGAGACGGCATTGGTGGTTGTCGAGCCGGCGCTCGTGGCCGTTGAGCCAGTGCTGGCCGTGGTGGAGGCATGTCGCGTTGTGGAGGCAGTTGTTGTTGAGGACACAGTCGTGGCAGGAGCAGCAGAGGCGCCGCTAGTCTTGGAGGACGCGCTATTGGTCGTGGTGGAGACACTGGCACTCATCGTGGTGGTGGGGGATGCGGCATTGGTGGTTGTCGACCCAGTGCTGGCTGTGGTAGAGGCACGTCGCGTTGTGGAGTCAGCTGTTGTTGAGGACATAGTCATGGCAGGAGTAGAAGAGGCACCGTTGGTCGTGGAGGAGGCGTCGCTGGTGGTTGACGAGCTAACACTAGTCGTGGTGGTGGAGGCGCTATTGGTCGTGGAGGAGGTGCCTGTGGTGGTCGTCGAGCCGGCGCTCGTGGCCGTCGAGCCAGTGCTGGCTGTGGTGGAGGCACGTCGGTTTGTGGAGGCAGTTTTTGTTGAGTACATAGTCGTGGAAGGAGCAGCAGAGGCACCGCTGGTCATTGAGGAGGCGCCGCTAGTGGTCGTCGAGCTGGCAATAGTCATGGTGGTGGAGGCACTGGCACTCATCGTGGTGGTGGGGGAGACGGCATTGGTGGCCGTCGAACCAGTGCTGGCTGTGGTGGAGGCACGTGGGGTTGTGGAGGCAGTTGTTGTTGAGGACATAGTCGTGGCAGGAGCAGCAGAGGAGCTGCTGGTCGTGGAGGAGGCGCCACTGGTGGTCGTAGAGCTGGCAATAGTCATGGTGGTGGAGGCACTGGCACTCATGGTGGTGGAGGCACTGGCACTCATCGTGGTCGTGAAGGAGGAGTCATTGGTGGTTGTTGAGCCGGCGCTCGTGGCCGTCCAGCCAGTGCTGACTGTGGTGGAGGCACGTCGGCTTGTGGAGGCAGTTTTTGTTGAGTACATAGTCGTGGAAGGAGCAGCAGAGGCACCGCTGGTCGTGGAGGAGGTGCCGCTGGTGGTTGTCGAACTAACACTAGTCGTGGTGGTGGAGGCGCTATTGGTCGTGGAGGAGGTGCCTGTGGTGGTCGTCGAGCTGGCGCTCGTGGCCGTCGAGCCAGTGGTGGACGCACGTCGGGTTGTGGAGGCAGTTGTTGTTGAGGACACAGTCGTGGCAGGAGCAGAAGAGGCACCGCTGGTCGTGGAGGAGGCCCCGCTGGTGGTTGTCGAGCTAACACTAGTCGTGGTGGTGGAGGCGCTATTGGTCGTGGAGGAGGTGCCTGTGGTGGTCGTCGAGCCGGCTCTCGTGGCCGTCGAGCCAGTGGTGGCTGTGGTGGAGGCACGTCGGCTTGTCGAGGCAGTTTTTGTTGAGTACATAGTCGTGGAAGGAGCAGCAGAGGCACCGCTGGTCGTGGAGGAGGCGCCGCTAGTGGTCGTCGAGCTGGCAATAGTCATGGTGGTGGAGGCACTGGCACTCATCGTGGTGGTGGGGGAGACGGCATTGGTGGTTGTCGAGCCGGCGCTGGTGGCCGTTGAGCCAGTGCTGGCCGTGGTGGAGGCACGTCGGGTTGTGGAGGCAGTTGTTGTTGAGGACATAGTCGTGGCAGGAGCAGCAGAGGCGCCGCTAGTCGTGGAGGACGCGCTATTGGTCGTGGTGGAGACACTGGCACTCATCGTGGTGGTGGGGGATGCGGCATTGGTGGTTGTCGACCCAGTGCTGGCTGTGGTAGAGGCACGTTGGGTTGTGGAGACAGTTGTTGTTGAGGACATAGTGGTGGTAGGAGCAGCAGAGGTACCGCTGGTCGCGGAGAAGGCGCCGCTAGTGGTTGTCGAGCTAGCGCTAGTCGTAGTGGTGGAGGCACCGGCACTCATCGTGGTGGTGGGGGAGGCGGCATTGGTGGTTGTCGAGCCGGCGCTCGTGGCCGTCGAGCCAGTGCTGGCTGTGGTGGACGCACGTCGCGTTGTGGAGTCAGCTGTTGTTGAGGACAAAGTCATGGCAGGAGCAGCAGAGGCGCCGCTAGTCGTGGAGGACGCGCTATTGGTCGTGGTGGAGACACTGGCACTCATCGTGGTGGTGGGGGATGCGGCATTGGTGGTTGTCGACCCAGTGCTGGCTGTGGTAGAGGCACGTTGGGTTGTGGAGACAGTTGTTGTTGAGGACATAGTGGTGGTAGGAGCAGCCGAGGTACCGCTGGTCGCGGAGAAGGCGCCGCTAGTGGTTGTCGAGCTAGCGCTAGTCGTAGTGGTGGAGGCACCGGCACTCATCGTGGTGGTGGGGGAGGCGGCATTGGTGGTTGTCGAGCCGGCGCTCGTGGCCGTCGAGCCAGTGCTGGCTGTGGTGGACGCACGTCGCGTTGTGGAGTCAGCTGTTGTTGAGGACAAAGTCATGGCAGGAGCAGAAGAGGCACCGCTGGTCGTGGAGGAGGCCCCGCTGGTGGTTGTCGAGCTAACACTAGTCGTGGTGGTGGAGGCGCTATTGGTCGTGGAGGAGGTGCCTGTGGTGGTCGTCGAGCTGGCGCTCGTGGCCGTCGAGCCAGTGCTGGCTGTGGTGGAGGCACGTTGGCTTGTGGAGGCAGTTTTTGTTGAGTACATAGTCGTGGAAGTAGCAGCAGAGGCACCGCTGGTCGTGGAGGAGGCGCCGCTAGTGGTCGTCGAGCTGGCAATAGTCATGGTGGTGGAGGCACTGGCACTCATCGTGATGGTGGGGGAGACGGCATTGGTGGTTGTCGATCCGGCGCTGGTGGCCGTTGAGCCAGTGCTGGACGTGGTGGAGGCGCGTCGGGTTGTGGAGGCAGTTGTTGTTGAGGACATAGTCGTGGCAGGAGCAGCAGAGGCGCCGCTAGTCGTGGAGGACGCGCTATTGGTCGTGGTGTAGACACTGGCACTCATCGTGGTGGTGGGGGATGCGGCATTGGTGGTTGCCGACCCAGTGCTGGCTGTGGTAGAGGCACGTCGGGTTGTGGAGGCAGTTGTTTTTGAGGACATAGTCGTGGTAGGAGCAGCAGAGGTACCGCTGGTCGCGGAGAAGGCACCGCTAGTGGTTGTCGAGCTAGCACTAGTCGTAGTGGTGGAGGCACCGGCACTCATCGTGGTGGTGGGGGAGGCGGCAATGGTGGTCGTCGAGCCGGCGCTCGTGGCCGTCGAGCCAGTGCTGGCCGTGGTGGAGGCACGTCGGGTTGTGGAGGCAGTTGTTGTTGAGGACACAGTCGTGGCAGGAGCAGAAGAGGTGGTCGTGGAGGAGGCGCCGCTGGTGGTTGTCGAGCTAACACTAGTCGTGGTGGTGGAGGCGCTATTGGTCGTGGAGGAGGTGCCTGTGGTGGTCGTCGAGCCGGCGCTCGTGGCCGTCGAGCCAGTGGTGGCTGTGGTGGAGGCACGTCGGCTTGTGGAGGCAGTTTTTGTTGAGTACATAGTCGTGGAAGGAACAGCAGAGGCACCGCTGGTCGTGGAGGAGGCGCCGCTAGTGGTCGTCGAGCTGGCAATAGTCATGGTGGTGGAGGCACTGGCACTCATCGTGGTGGTGGGGGAGGCGGCATTGGTGGTTGTCGAGCCGGCGCTGTTGGCCGTTGAGCCAGTGCTGGCCGTGGTGGAGGCACGTCGGGTTGTGGAGGCAGTTGTTGTTGAGGACATAGTCGTGGCAGGAGCAGCAGAGGCGCCGCTAGTCGTGGAGGACGCGCTATTGGTCGTGGTGGAGACACTGGCACTCATCGTGGTGGTGGGGGATGCGGCATTGGTGGTTGTCGACCCAGTGCTGGCTGTGGTAGAGGCACGTCGGGTTGTGGAGGCAGTTGTTGTTGAGGACATAGTCGTGGTAGGAGCAGCAGAGGCACCGCTGGTCGTGGAGGAGGCGCCGCTAGTGGTCGTAGAGCTGGCAATAGTTATGGTGGTGGAGGCACTGGCACTCATGGTGGTGGAGGCACTGGCACTCATCGTGGTGGTGGGGGAGACGGCATTGGTGGTTGTCGAGCCGGCGCTGTCGGCCGTTGAGCCAGTGCTGGCCGTGGTGGAGGCACGTCGGGTTGTGGAGGCAGTTGTTGTTGACGAAATAGTCGTGGCAGGAGCAGCAGAGGTACTGCTGGTCGTGGAGAAAGCGCCGCTGGTGGTTGTCGAGCTAGAGCTAGTCGTGGAGGCGCTATTGGTCGTGGAGGAGGTGCCTGTGGTGGTCGTCGAGCCGGCGCTCGTGGCCGTCAAGCCAGTACTGGCTGTGGTGGAGGCACGTGGGCTTGTGGAGGCAGTTTTTGTTGAGTACATAGTCGTGGAAGGAGCAGCAGAGGCACCGCTGGTTGTGGAGGAGGCGCCGCTAGTGGTCGTCGAGCTGGCAATAGTCATGGTGGTGGAGACACTGGCACTCATCGTGGTGGTGGGGGAGACGGCATTGGTGGCCGTCAAGCCAGTGCTGGCTGTGGTGGAGGCACGTGGGGTTATGGAGGCAGTTGTTGTTGAGGACATAGTCGTGGCAGGAGCAGCAGAGGCGCTGCTGGTCGTGGAGGAGGCGTCGCTGGTGGTCGTAGAGCTGGCAATAGTCATGGTGGTGGAGGCACTGGCACTCATGGTGGTGGTGAGGGAGGCGTCATTGGTGGTTGTTGAGCCGGCGCTCGTGGCCGTCCAGCCAGTGCTGACTGTGGTGGAGGCACGTCGGGTTGTGGAGGCAGTTGTTGTTGAGGAAATAGTCGTGGCAGGAGCAGCAGAGGTACTGCTGGTCGTGGAGAAAGCGCCGCTGGTGGTTGTCGAGCTAGCGCTAGTCGTGGAGGCGCTATTGGTCGTGGAGGAGGTGCCTGTGGTGGTCGTCGAGCCGGCGCTCGTGGCCGGCGAGCCGGTGCTCGTGGCCGTCGCAGGAGCAGCAGTGGTGGGCGTTGTTGTGGAGGACGTTGTCGTGGCAGGAGCAGCAGTGGTGGCCGTTGTTGTGGAGGGCGTTGTGGTAGTCGTGGCAGGTGCGGCAGTGGTCGTCGTCACAGGCTGAGTAGCTGTGGTGGTGGTCACCGTGGCAGGTGCAGTGGTGCTGGTGGTCACCGTGGCAGGCGCAGCGGTGGTTATTGGTGTTGTTGTGGCAGGCGTAGTGGTGGCGGTCGTTGTTGTGGCAGTAGCAACAGTGGTGGCCTTTGTTATGGAGGGTGTTGTGGTAGTCGTGGCAGGTGCAGCAGTGGTGGCCATTGTTGTGGATGGCGTTGTCGTGGCAGGAGCAGCAGTGGTGGCCGTTGTTGTGGAGGGTGTTGTGGTAGTCGTGGCAGGTGCAGCAGTGGTCGTCGTCGTTGTTGAGGACATTGTGGTAGTCGTGGCAGGTGCAGCAGTGGTCGTCGTCGTTGTTGAGGACATTGTGGTCGTCGTGACAGTCTGAGTAGCTGTGGTGGTGGTCACCGTGGCAGGTGCAGTGGTGGTGATTGTCATGGCAGGCGCAGCGGTAGTGGTGGTTGTGGTTGTCGAAGCTGTGGTGGTCGTCGCGACAGGTACGGAGGTGGTGGTCGGCGTTGTGACAGGTGCAGCGGTGGTTGGTGTCGTGGCACCGGGTGTGGTGGTCGTCGTCGTTGTCGTGGCAGGCGCCGTGGTGGTTATTGGTGTTGTTGTGGCAGGCGTAGTGGTGGTGGTCGTTGTTGTGGCAGGAGCAGCAGTGGTGGCCATTGTTGTGGAGGGTGCTGTGGTAGTCGTGGCAAGTGCAGCAGTGGTCGTCGTCATTGTTGAGGACATTGTGGTCGTCGTGACAGGCTGAGTAGCTGTGGTGGTGGTCACCGTGGCACGTGAAGTGGTGGTGGTGGTCGCCCTGGCAGCAGTGGTGGTGATTGTCATGGCAGGCGCAGCGGTAGTGGTGGTTGTGGTTGTCGAAGCGGTGGTGGTCATCACGACAGGTACGGAGGTGGTGTTCGGCGTTGTGACAGGTGCAGCGGTGGTTGGTGTCGTGGCACCGGCTGTGATGGTGGTCGTTGTTGTCGTGGCAGGCGCAGCGGTGGTTGTTGTTGTTGTGGCAGGCGTAGTGGTGGTGGTTGTCGTTGTGGCAGGCGTAGCGGTGGTGGTCTTCGTTGTAGTGGCAGGAGCAGCAGTGGTGGCCGTTGTTGTGGAGGGCGTTGTCGTGGCAGGAGCAGCAGTGGTCGTTTTTGAGGACATTGTGGTCGTCGTGACAGGCTGAGTAGCTGTGGTGGTAGTCACTGTGGCAGGTGCAGTGGTGGTGGTGGTCGCCCTGGCAGCAGTGGTGGTGATTGTCATGGCAGGCGCAGCGGTAGTGGTGGTTGTGGTTGTCGAAGCGGTGGTGGTCGTCGCGACAGGTACGGAGGTGGTGGTCAGGGTTGTGACAGGTGCAGCGGTGGTTGCTGTCGTGGCACCGGGTGTGGTGGTGGTCGTTGTTGTCGTGGCACCGGGTGTGATGGTGGTCGTTGTTGTCGTGGCAGGGGCAGCGGTGGTTGTTGTTGTTGTGGCAGGCGTAGTGGTGGTGGTCGTTGTTGTGGCAGGCGTAGTGGTGGTGGTCGTCGTAGCAGTGGTCGTTGTGGCTGGAGTAGCAGTGGAGGCCAGCGTTGTCGTGGAAACAGTAGACCCTGGAATCTCTACGTCTATTCCAGTGTATGGCCCTTCAGGAATTTCTTCAATTCCCCACAACTCATAAATTCCTTCATCATAAACCGTTTCCTCTGTTGTGTCTGTGTTTGTATCAGTTACTGAGCTGGCCGTTGTCTGTGTTGTTTGCGGATCGAATGGTCCAGGAGGAATATCATCAAAGCCCCACAGGTCAAATAAATCCGGTTCCTCCAGTGATCTCCTGACATGATGCCTCACAACTTTTTTTGGCAACATCGGGGAGCAAGCTGCCAGCATTGTGCACAGTTTCCCAGTAGTGTCAACATAAACCAGTTCAAAGCCAGAATCCTGTGAACATTCTTCATGTCAGTTTTCTCATTAAAATGATTTAACAGTGTGTTGTAACATGTTTTGCGCTCGACTTACCCTGTCAGGTAACTTTGATATCTCCACAAATAATGTACTGGGGGTCCTCCACTGTCTCACCGAGTATTCTTTGTTGGAGAAAAAATCTGCCAAAAAAGCAAACTCTCAGACAGCTTTCACCTTAACTATTGGGTTTACCACCCCTACTTCCCCTCGAGCTTCTCCGCTCCTAAAATTGTCATGTAATGTTTAAGTCACCTGTGCCGTTTAAACCCTCAAATAAGCGTGAAATACCTTTAATGTTATTGTTACTGATAGAAGAAAAAGTGGTTTTGTGCATGCTCATGCAGGAGCAGTATGTGCATGTATTTATAATGTCAGAAACAAGAATTTCACAGTCAAAAACTGTTTGCCCTTCTGCTATGCAGGGACACCTGTTGCTCTCCCCTAAATTAGCTCTCACCCTGACCACCAACCCCATATAAATTAATATTTAACATCAACTGATAATATTATGATGCATAAAAATAACTAATTCAGCAAAATAATAGTTCAAGAATGCAAAACAGAAATGGCTCCAACACTCCTTACCAAGCTCTTTCACCTTCCTCAGTTTAGTTTCACGAGGCAGCGTCACAGTGACATGTGTTGTTCTACAAGTCACCAGTGGTGACGCTGCTCGCGCCGACATTACTGGACTCTCACAGACGGCCATGCCTGTCATGTTCTCCTGCAGAAGACGGTCGAAGTAATGCAGTTTCAACGGGCGGAAATCAATTCCATCTCCAGTCTAGGAATAGACAAAATTGTCATTAATTGTAGGAGTCATCAAAAGAAGTATTATAGTCATAACTGCATCGACATCGAGCAAAAACTGTTTATTGTGGTCAGTTTATTGGCTCGTAAAAAAAAAAGTTACTTGAACATGACCGATTAAGAGCAGCAGACCTCCAGTTCCAAATGAAGTGACTTGGCCTAAAACATGAGCCCCTTTCAGACATGCACCTTGTTACATCAATGTGCTGGTATTTTCACATGTCACCCTCATGTCTGAATAAGTGCCAGAGTCACTTTTACATAAATACGTCATGAGGCCAATCTCAGCAGGGCAGAGCTACAGCTGTAACATTTCTAGTAACACTGCCAAGAAGTCTGAATTGAATGTTGTAGCATTAAAGTAGGCTATAGCAACACAAGGTTCAATACAAACAGGATACCGAATGAGTCTCTTATGCACAAAATTCACTTTTATTTATAATTACGTTTATTAGACATTGAAATACGCTCACAATTGTCATTAATTTAAAAGGATAAGTGCCATTATTCTAAATTTGTATGTGGGAATCAAAATACTTGTTAGTAGATTGTTGTTTTTTTGTCTTAATGAAATTTGTTGACAAGAAAAATATATCACCCTTATCCTTTAATTCACTGATCTTACATCATTAATTTCCCAAAAATCTGTATGAAAAGGGAAGACATCTGTAGCACACCACTAACTGTTGCAGATGCTGGTTCAGTGAAAGGAATAACCTGAAGTCACACTCATTGGACAAAGAAAATAAACATTTTACCTGTATTGCTGTGTGGCAGCCAGTATAGGGAAGCTTCACCAGCAACCACCACCTATAAATATGAACTGAACTGCTACACTTGTCAGGCAGTGACAACAACCGCACCCCATCTGTGGAAAAAGGTTTGACAACAGCTGTCATTCCATTTTCTAAAGGCAAAAACATACTGTAGGTGGACGACGCAGACCTTCCAGACGCAGATTTGTGTATCTGATGAGTGAAAAGCGCAGGGAAAGCGTTCCATTACTGCAGCGATACTGTGGCTGGTTGAAATATTTTTTCCCACTCCCTGGAATGAGACAAAAAAGGCAAATGATACCAGAGATCAAAAAAGGAAAGTTTAACATTTTGGGAAACACGCTCATTTACTTGCCAATAGTTAGATAAGATCAACACCGCTCTCATGTCTGTACGCTAAATATGAAGCTCTAGCCAGAAAATGATTTGTTTAGCTTAGCACAAAGACTGGAAACAGCTAGCCTGGCTCTGTCCAAAGGTAACACAGTCTGACATATTGGTACCACCAAAGCTCACTGAGTAAGAAGTTGTATGTCTTTTGTTTTATCTGTAAGGGAAAAAAAACGAAATGTATGAAAGGAGAAATTGCTGCATGGAGCCATGCATTAACCCGTTAAACTAAACTGACCCAGCTCACTGTGCCAGCTCCCACCTGTCAGTCGATCACAAACTTCCTGACAGACAGGAGGCAGCAGGTGAGGCTGGGGAAATCACATCCAGCACCCAGACCATCAAGCACTGTCGCCCCCAAGGGATGTGTGCTCTCCCCCTACACCAACAACTGCACCTCAGGAGATCGGTCTGTTAAACTCCTGAACACCACAATCGGCCTCATCGGGGACGGTGAAGAGTCTGCATACAGACAGGAGATTGAACAGCTGGCCCTCTGGTCCAGTCACAACCTGAACACGCTCAAAACTGTGGAGGACAATAGACTTCAGAAGGGGCCTCCCCAACACTGCCCCCCATCACCATACTAAAGAGCACTGTGTCTGCTGTAGAAATCTTCAGCTTTCTGGGATCCACAATGCCCCAGGACCTAAAGTGGGCATTGACACAATCATCAAGAAGGCCCAGCAGAGGATGTACCTCCTGCGTCAGCTCTGGAAGTTAAACCTGCCTCAGGAGCTGCTGATTCAGTTCTACACTGCAATCCTCCAGTCTAACAGACTTAAAAAAAAATCATTGGTGCCAACCTGCCCTCCATTCAGGACTTGTACATCTCCAGAGTCAGGAAACATCACTGCAGACCCATCACACCCCCACAACCTGTTCCATCTTCTCCCCTCTGGTAGGTACTACAGAGCACTGTGCACCAAAACATCCAGAAACAAGAACAGTTCCTTTCCACAGGCCATACCTCTGATGAACAGTGCTAATAGGTCTTGAAAGACAGGCCCGGTAGGCATTTGGGGACTTGCAGGGTAATTCTGCGCAGAGATTAAATTAAAGGGGGAAATTAACATTTTAAGAGAAATGTATTTTATAAATCATATTATCCTACCCCCAATTGTAATGCTCAAATTAAAAAGTTAAATGGAAAAGGTCAAATTTAAAATGTGCAATGTAAAAAGAACCTTGACATTGAGGCCTGGCCTGAAGAGTGGTGTGAATGTAAAATGGTGAGGCAAGACCTCTTCAGTCTTCAGATTAATAAATTATTAAAATTGGAACTAATTATATTGATTATATCGCATTGATGTAATCACAGGTTTATGGACTATATTGGCCAATACTGGCTTTTTTTTAATTAACAAAAACAGTATTTCCTATTTTTCAAATAACATTAATCAAGTTTCAAAATGATTTTTAGATTGCTCCTACCTACAAGTTGAGATATATGAGGCTGAATTAAAACTCTTTCAATGCTTCTTTATTTTCAAACACAGGTGGGCAGCAGGTTTTCACCTCGGAGGAAATTCCAGACCGGCGCTGGGAAACTTCGGTCGGTCCAGTCTTCTGGAGCCGCCTCGAACCGCTGCTCGTTGCCGTCAGAAACCTCCTCCTGGCCGGCCAAATGTCCGTGTGCGTACCGGTGGCTTTCTGCGTTGTTGAGCTGGGCTAGTGTTAAACCGATACAAACCCAAGCCATCAGTGCGGATGCCATGGCTCCGGTCCTCTCGGCTTCTCTCTGCCGCCAGACGAGACCAAAGATGACGACTGAGAAACCGGAGCGACACACAGCTGCGCCATTAAATCTGGATAATTAGATGCAAAAACTGAGCAGGTGCGTTTTCACGTGGACGTCCACAGGCTGTGGGAAGGTGTGCTGTTGTGGGATTGACTGAAAACCTGCAGTGTCCATGTGGATCATAATAAAGGAGTACTGTATGTCAGTGCAACTGTAGGATGTGACTCACTGATGTGATAAAAATATAGAACATAGATATATAGAGAGAGAGAAAAAAAGAGACCTCACCCACACAGAACGGTTGGTGGTGTTGTTAATTTCTTCTTCATTCCCCAGATGTAGGCGATGATCCGATGATGGAAGGAAACTCCGCTGATACTGACTTTTCACATAATATTCTTTATTTGCATCAAAGATCAGGATCAACAGGCATGCGCATCTTAACCTGTACAGCACCCGTAGCCGAATCAGTACTGCTGCCTCGAACACTGTTCAAACTCATCTTTTATACATTTAGACATACATGGGATCCTACTATAACACATGAGTCTGTACACTTATGTCTCCCTAGGGTCCCTCAGTACCCCAAAACCCGATGATAGACAAGTTATTTGCACAGCAGCCTAGGGGTTAGGAAAAGAGACCTCCATAACTCCTACACACCAAGGAGACCTCATCCAAACAATAATGAATCTTATAGGTATGGGGCCCCAACATCTGCTTAGTTGTTCACCTGGAACATTTGCATACGTGGCAACTTTGTACTGTATATCATTTTATGAAAAGACTACTTTTATGATTAGTATCAAATAATACACATCAGATTTCCCCCCTCGGGACTTTTTAAGTCCCGCAATACATGAAAAATCAGTCATATTTGCAATTAGCCACGTAAGTGTCATTTAATGACACACACAGAATATTCATGAAATCCCTTCCATCCATGCTTGTTACCGCATAGCCTCAGTAATATATGAATTTTGTAGTGTAATAAATTTTGAAATTTGGTAAATTTACGGAGTATGAGAGAGAAAAACTTGTCTGGCAGCCATCTTTCCTTTAATATCCATCAAACAATCAAGACAGGAAAACTCTCTCATGGTCCCTCTGCCCAAGGCAACCACCGATCAGGCACTCCAAGCTAATTAAGAAATAAGAGTTCTAAAAATACTGTAAGAGCAGGATGTTAAGCAAATACGTATAGGAATACTCAGAAAAAAAATAAAAATGTCCAAAGTCAGGCTGGTCGACCCATCGCACCTTCCAGTGGACCTTTCCCTACCTAACATCACTATCCCTAACCACCGAAACAAAACAAATATCTGAGATCCTAAGGTATCCACAACATAACAGAAACATTCTACTCAAAACAATTAAAATGAATAAACCCCAAAAACATTTTCTTTTCCTCAGTCTTATACTCCATACACACTTGATTATCACTCATGTAATTATATAAAAGTCAAAAACACCTTTAATTGAACAAAATCATTGTTAACTAAACTAATTGTTCTACTTCAATGTCCCCTGTACTGATGTATATAAGGACATATAATGTAGCTATTACTAACACAGGTTACAAATTAATAAACAAAACTCAATAACATATGAATATAAAAACTATACTAACATACTAAACAATTGAATGTAGTCCCCATAGTGTTCTGAATAAGACTTATCAATTTTATTGTTACAGTATCCTTGTTCAGGGTCCCCTTGTCCATTTTCAATGTCCATGTGTGAGTGTTTGAGTCCATGGAGACTGTGGGGATCCCTGGACAAGCTGCCACCTTCACATTGCTCTCCCCATTATTGTCCTGGGAAAAAAGAAAACACCAGCCAGTATCTTTGCAAAAACATCAGATGCAGTATAGTAATTTGCAATTAATTCACCTTGTTTTCATATTTTCACAATGTTCAGTTCATAATCCTATTATCAAAATGATGACATATTTGTGAAATGTATAATGGAATGTAGAGAAATTGTACACATTTTACAATTCAATTTTCTATTTCCCCCCTTTACCATTCTAAATCCAATTTGGAATGTAAACTCATCCATCCCAAGTAATCTCACTACCTGTAACTCCAACAATCTTGCTACAATTGTTTATCTATCCTAGAGGCAGCTTCCTGCATTGAAACCACATCTCTGAGTGTAATTTTATCTTCCAAGTCCACCTCATGAGTGACCAAAAAGACCTTACCCAATTTATCTGCTCCTGTGACTGCTTTTGCAGCCTCATCTGCTGCTTTATTACCGAGTGTAACCCTTGACATGTCTTTTTTATGTGCAGCACACTTAGCTATTGCTATTTCTTTAGGCTTCATCATAGCATGCAACAACTTCATTATCTGAGCATGATGCTGTATAGGAGAACCATCCGTTTTCTTAAATCCTCGATTTCTCCACACTGCTCCAAACAAGTGACACACATTATGCGCATAAGCAGAATCTGTATATATTGTCACCCGTTTTCCTTCTGCCAACAAACATGCTTCTGTCAGCCCCACTAGCTCAGCAAGTTGCGCCGATGCAGGCTGTGGTATTACTTCTGCTTTCTCAACAACAAATTCAGTTCCTTGTGCTTTCACTACTGCATAGCCAGCACTCAATGTGTCTCCTACTCGATAGCAGGACCCATCAGTCCAATACTCCAGATCTGCCTCTTGCAATGGAAGAGCTTGCAAATCTGACCTGAGTCTTGAGTATTTCTCTGCTTCTAGAACACAATCGTGTGGTTCCCCATCCTCTGGAGTTGGCAAATTTTCAGCTGGATTTACCGTAGCACATCTTGCCAGGGTAACATCTTCCTGTTCCAAGAGTCTATGATAGTCTCTGAGCCTAGGCATGGTCAATGTATATTTGCCATAATTTAAAAGATTTCTGAGACTGTGATGGGTAAGAATTGTCACAGGATAACCCATAGTCACAGCTGACGCTTTGTCATACATCAAATGAACTCCCACCATTGCTCTGTAGCACAGTGGTAACCCCAACTCTGCTTCTGAATAAGCAGTGGAGTAATAAGAAATAGGCTGAGGACTTGTCCCTGTACCCGTTGGCTGACAAAGAACTGCACATGCATATCTACACCCAGTGGATGTAGACACATACAGCAAAAAGTTCTTAGAATAGTCTGGCAATGCTAGTGCTGGTGCCTTCTGCAACCTTTGCTTCAAGGTCTCAAATGCCACAAGACCCTCCTGGGTCCAGGTCAGGTTACAATGAAGTTGGGTATTTCCAGTAGCTTTGATCATGGCTCTCAAAGGCCCTGTTAGACTGGCATAATCCTCTACCCATGCTGAAGAGTAACCAGCAATGCCAAGAAATGTCATCATCTCTCTGACTGTCCTAGGCTTTGGAGCCCTTGTCCTCTTCCTCTCCACAATTGTGACTGGCCAAAACCTGGTTGTGAAAAGGGAGCGACGGGAGTCACAAATGATGACTGTGGTGGTTGAAATTGGATCTGTCCTGGCTGAGTTTGTGGTGGTTGATTTGGCTGGGACTGACTCTGCATCACCACGGCTTGGTTTTTGTCCTTCTTTTTGTTATCTACCAATTGTATTTGATTAAGTTTTCTGAGAGTCTCCTGGTCCTGTTCTTTCTGGTCTTGCTCCTTTTTCCGATATAGTTCCACTTGGTGTGCTATATGATCCGTGTAGACACCTCTTGTCATGCTTCCAAGTCCAACCACCTCGGCCAGTTTGCTCCTCACTGGCAGAGGCAGCCCTTTCTGTAGCTTAACTCGCAAGATCGATTGCTCCATCTGATTCAAATCCGGATCATTCCCTGTAATATTTCTCCAAACTTGATGAACCCTTGACACGTAAGCCCTCGGGTTTTCCTGTGGACTCAATGGCTCAATGAGAATATTGTCCGGATGTACATTTGTTGGGAACATGTCTCTCAATGCTCTCCACAATTGACCTCTACTTGCAGCAAACAACTCCGGATCATTTACTGCAGTCCCCATATATCGATCAAGTCCTGCATTTTGCAGAATCTCTTGCATAGTTGGAATCCCAAGGAGACTGGCCAGAAGTCTCTTAATGTCTCCCATGGCAGGCTGTGTTCCCACCAAAACTTCTTCCAGCTTTGCGATCCAAGGATGTGCTCCATCTTGAAGAATAGGTAATTTTCCAAGAATGTCAGACATATCTGTATTTTGCCAGGGCTTATACTCCAGATTCCTACCTCGAATAACCACTGGGCACATCTTATCCAAATCCCTTTCCTTCCTTGGGCGTAGTGCATATTTTGAAGTGTCTGCTTTTTGAACTATTCTCTTTCACAATTCTCTTCCCGTTGCCCGCAGGTCCTGTATCTGCTTCTTCAATGCCTGTCGGCGCTCTGTGCAGACAGATTCTTCCAGGTCCAATTGACATCTGCCCAGAGTGTTCTCAACCTCTCTTAGGACCTGTTGTCTCTCATCTTCTTTCCCAGTACTGGATGCTGTAGGGAAAAGAAATAAAAGACTCTCATCCTCCAAGTCTTCATCACTGGCTCCATCTTCACTCTCATCCGTATCACTCTCTTCTGGACTCCTTACTGATCTACATCCTCTTTCCTCTGCTTTAGTCAACATCTTTTTGACTGCTTGGCTGTATCCCCCAATGGCCTCATCCAAGTCATTCTGACTCTCATCTCCCAACTCCATCCTTTTGAACCTCAGTCTACTCAAACCTCTCCGGCGTGTCTTCTTCTTCTTGGATTTGGAGGTTGGATACATTTCTATGGTTGTTTTGGCTTTTCCCATTTCGATTATTCGCTCGTCTTCATCTTTGATGTGGTAATTGCCCTCCTGGCTGATCACTGGGAGCTGAGGATACACATCAGTGAGCTGCACCTTTTCCTCATAAGGTGGGGGCTTCTTTACTGAGGCAGTATGTGAGAAGGGAGCATTGACCTTTGCCATTAACTTTTCTGTTTCCTTCACATTTGTCCCTATCTCTTCTTCCGTTCTTTCTCTCCTTTCCTTTGCGGCTTTTACTACTTTCTGTCCCTCACTCTCAAATAACTGCAAAATGCCAAGCTCGGTCTGTCTCTTATCCTTACGTTTTTGTCCCTTCTTACCTTTCTTTTGCCCTACTTTATAAGTAGCCACCAGCACTTGCATTGTTTTAATCACATCTGGGTTAAGAGTGCCTTCCACTGGCCAGGGTTGATCAATGTCCGGCCAACGCTTGCTCCATTTTTTCGACATTTCTGAAACACCTTTGACAAGAGGATTATTCTTCTGTACTACATCAACAGGGGTAATTGCTTTCATAATTTTAGTGTCCATCTTTGACATTGTGATAGCTTCCCTGTACTCTCGTATTATATCAAAACCAAATTAAAAGTATGTTTATGAAGCACCTTATTATCACGAACAATCCAGAAAAACTACTAAATTTGCCAACCTCAAAGGAAACCAAAGGTTTGTGTTCCAAAAACAAAATCTTAAATTGCCAAATTATTTCAACACTTAATCTTAACTCAAATCAAACAAGATCATGCTTAGACAATGAAATCCTCTTCTGCAGCTTTCAACTGCATTTGAATCAAATCAACCTTTCACAAATAAATAATTAAATCAATACTACTACACAGTCCGTTGCCAAACCTCCAAGTGTAATATATAATATCCCCTATATGTATTGCATGAACCCTAAACTAAATATCAATAATTGGTAAGGAAAGTTATGTGACTATTTTGAAATAATATTAGTTATATGTGAGTGTATATGTATGTAGGTGACTACAGATATTTGTTGTTTCTCTTTAAACAATTTTAACTTAATTAAATGTATCAGAGTTCATTATATTCATACATACTTTTATCAATTTATGAATTTAAAGAATAAGTATTTTAATATAATTTCAATCTGGCATGACCTCTAGTTCTCTGTCCCTTTTCTCTTTCTGTTTTACACAGAGAGAGAAAAAGAAAAAAGTGGGGGGGGGCTCACTCACTGCTCTCTTCTTTTTTAGAAGGAGCCGCCTTCAAAACTGAGACACCACCCTTTTCTCTGCCTCTTGAAAGTAACAAAGACTTCCAGTTTACACTGACTGTCGGGGAGCGAACATCCAGCCCAACTCTCCTCAAGAAAAATTAACTCAGTGTATGAAGCACAAAGACAGAGACGAGGTACACCCAAAAGCCAGAACCATATCTTCCCAATCAACAGCCAAAATACAGAGTTTATCACCTTTAACCATCCAATCTTCTCCTCTACTTTCTGCGCAATCCACCAACCACAGAAGAACACATTTTAATATTCTTTATCAGGAGATTTTCTTTCCCTTTCACTTCTCAAATTATTGTCTAGTGGTTATGCAAACAAACTGTCCCTGCCGGTCTTCAGACCTAGCAAAGGCTCATATCTTATTATTATTGTTATAATTATTATGAAATGTCCCAAAGAGGCTCATTATATTATCAAACTATTAATGTCCCTGAATGGGCTCATTCTCTTATACAATTGTAAATGTCCTCCTTTTTGGGCTCATGTTTTTATCAAATTATAAAGTCTCTTCAAAAAGAGCTCATTGGTTTTCTAACACTGTATCAACAAAAATATCTTGCCTTATAAATTGTTAATCTCCTGCAGCCAATCACAACCTATATGTCTATTCAATCAAAATTCTACTACATATACATCAAGTACACATTACAAAAAACATTCCACAGCCTCACACACACACTGCCATACCACACACAACATACACACACAGACAGAGACGGACCGTCCAGCAACAAAAATCCTGCAGCACACACACATCAGCTCTCAAACACCCCCCCAGCGCTTGAACTTATTCCCTTATGTTTTTCTCATCTCTCTTTTCACTTTTCTTAATCTTTATCTTCTCTTATTTTCTATCTTCACTTTATCCTTTAACCATTTATCCTTTAACCAATTATCCTTTAACCAATTATCTAAACAACTATCCTGGGCCCAGGATCCTTAATTTACTATTTTTACTGATACCAATTTGACTATTCAAAGCTAACTTTCACACAATGTCTAAATTTACACGTCTGACTGTTAAAGACGAGTACTGGCCTTGTACTTATCGTAATCTGACTGCATGGTTATTTTAGCACACTTTTATTGTTACTAATATAGCTATTTCCTTAAACATTATTCCTTTTTCTTCTACCGTTTATTTCTCTTTTCACTTATTTCTCTTTTTTTTTTTTTTACATCCTTAGTATTACATTAATTTAGACGGAGTCTCACTTCCACCATCAACACATCACCACATCAACACAGATTCTTCTTATTAGTGCAACCAACAGTTCTAACCAAACGAACCAGCCTCACCTGATATCTTGATGTGGTAGTTCATGGATTAAGCTGTCAATTCGGATGCAGCGGATCCTGTTCGTGACGCCAAGTAATGTTGTTAATTTCTTCTTCATTCCCCAGATGTAGGCGATGATCCGATGATGGAAGGAAACTCCGCTGATACTGACTTTTCACATAATATTCTTTATTTGCATCAAAGATCAGGATCAACAGGCATGCGTATCTTGACCTGTACAGCACCCGTAGCCAAATCAGTACTGCTGCCTCGAATACTGTTCAAACTCATCTTTTATACATTTAGGCATACATGGGATCCTACTATAACACATGAGTCTGTACACTTATGTCTCCCTAGGGTCCCTCAGTACCCCAAAACCCGATGATAGACAGGTTATTTGCACAGCAGCCTAGGGGTTAGGAAAAGAGACCTCCATAACTCCTACATACCAAGGAGACCTCATCCAAACAATAATGAATCTTATAGGTATGGGGCCCAAACATCTGCTTAGTTGTTCACCTGGAACATTTGCATACGTGGCAACTTTGTACTGTATATCATTTTATGAAAAGACTACTTTTATGAGTAGTATCAAATAATACACATCAGTGGCATTATCCATCGTGTTACGTCATCTATACAGAGACAGTGGACATTTGTTATGACTGCTTTAGGGTTTACCACCCTGAGCTTGTCATCTGGTTATTTAATGTGAGACGGCCTGGGAATACCAGGTGGTGCTGTAAGCTTTTTCTTCTCAAGAGGGAATTCTACTAAAGACACTAACTAAAGAAAAATACCCACTTGATTTGATTAACTCAGACTGCTGAACCTCATATTAGCTTCAAAGAAACTTTTGAATACATTTTTGCACAATTGAAAGTGCATTATGAAGAGATACTTTAAAGGCCAGCAGGAAGACGAGAGACGATTATTTATTTGTTTTATTTGTGAGGATCCATGTAGCCGACAATGTCAAACATAAATTTAAAAAAAACAGAGTTTGAACGCAAAAGCACAAGAGAAAGGTTGCAGGGGTTTTTTTTGCTTATGAAGGTTCCTAACTGAGTGAAGTGACCCTGAATGAAGAGACTACGCACAAGGGGATAGTTCATTTTGGCAAGATTGTACTGTAACAGCACTACACAAACACAGTCAGTGTATGATAAAAGTTCATGTTTACTGAAGTCGAATACTTATCCAGATGGGGGTCATTTAAGAATGAATTGGGCGATTCCAGGTGTCACACACATGTTGACTGGGACGCCACAATGAATCATGTGGCTGCAAACAATTTATTTGATTTAATCGTGATCCTGAGAGTGACTTTCATCTACATATCATGGAGAGACCTTGCATCTAAAAATGCCAGGTGGAAAAAAGAAAGCACCCCATCTTGTATAAGAATCACTCTTTACATAGTAATGAAGTACATGTGTACCTGTTTAGCCAATACATCTATGATAATCCTTCATTAATCAGTTCAATGTATATTCACTGGAATCATAGCCAAAAAAATACACTTTATACATTTTATTCAATTCCTTCCAATTTCTGGAGACATACAACCACGGGGCGGTAATTCTAGTTTGACTGTAAGAAAAATATAATTACTGTTAGCTGTAATCGACAGTTTTGAGAACAATTGTTGATGTTTTAGCATCTATAAAGAGCCTGAATGCATCAGTTGCGTTTGCTTACGGCCATACCACTCTGAACACGCCAGATCTCGTCCGATCTCGGAAGCTAAGCAGCGTCGGGCCTGGTTAGTACTTGGATGGGAGACCGCCTGGGAATACCAGGTGCTGTAAGCATTTTCTTGTCCGCTTTCGTCAGCAGAGGGCGCTGCTCCTTCTGTAGTGGAGACAGGACAGTACAGAGCCAGTGAACACATTCTACATGCTTTTATTTGGCAGTCTGGACTTTGTGCTCTGTATTGTACTTCTATTTTAATTGCTCTCATTTCCAGCGATCACATTCAATAGGCGGTGTGAAGATGCAGTGTTGCCGATGGATACACATTTCCTGCTCTCGTCATTAGGCAATATGTAGCCTATTTTACAGTGGTGGAATGTAACCAAGTACATTTGCTAAAGTAACCACTGTATTTTACTCTACTTTATACTTCAAAATGTGTAATTTTTTAGTCCACAATATTTATTTGCTAAAATCAGTTACTAGTTACTTTGCAGAGTTCAGTTTCAGTTTACAAATAAAAATATGAATCAACTAATAAATGATGATGTAATATGATGGATTAAGCTACTCAGCAGTATATGAAGTAGTTGAATTAGCTCCACCTTTACCAGCTGCAGCATCAGTGATGCTTACATGTTAATACATCACCAATTATAATCCAGCGATATTATATATATATATGTTATTCTGAAATGGGTCATTCTGCATAATGAGTACTTTAAGTGTATTTACTTATGTACTTTTACTTAAGATTTTGAATACATGGCTTTGACTTGCAACAGAGCATTTTTACACTGTATTAAAAGAAATGTTGGTGATGTTTTAGCATCTATAAATAGCCCGTGTGCAACTGCAGATTTTGTTTACAGCCATACCACTCTGAACACGACCGATCTCGGAAGCTAAACAGGGTCGGGCCTGGTTAGTACTTGGATGAGAGACCGCCTGGGAATACCAGGTGCTGTAAGCATTTTCTTGTCCGCTTTCATCAGCAGAGGGCGCTGCTTCTTCTGTAGTGGAGACAGGACTCAAGAAAACAGAGCTGACAAGAAACAGTGTGTATGATGTATGTTATGTACTTTAAAGCACTTCATTTGATTTGATTAGCTGAGCAAACTAGGCAGAAGAAAAAGATTCAAATCAATGTACAAAAAAGTCTTTAAAATACTCTGTTCCAAATATGCGGTTTCAAGTAGTTTTTTTATTATAGTTATGATAAGCAGGAGAAATAGAACACAAGAAAACACAGCCAGGTGCATACGAGCTACAAACTGCTATAGAAACAATCACACATCTCTACAAATGGTCAAAATTAAGTTTTACTGAGGAGTACAATATTTATCTCCAGTAATGAAACGTAGGACACAGTAGTAAACTGCAAGTTGTTTTAAAGTGGAGCAAGTACAGTATAGTACAGAATACAGGACATCCTCATAATCAAGCACATACATGATGGTCGATTGCACAATGGTTTTTCTCCTGACAAAAACACGTTTCATTTAATCATTATTTAGTGGGTTTTTTTGGATAACAAATTTAAGTTGTAATCTGATAAAAACAGCTGTATACTGATTTGTCAAGATATCTTATTTTAATATTCTTTTAAATGTATTTTGTTCTTGCTCCTGTTCCTTTTTTCTCTATAGGCTCATATCTTGTGATTTCTTGTTCTGTAAATTGTTTTTGTATTTTTAATCAGCTTATTAAAGGTTGTTACCAGTGTACTGAGAACTGCTGAGGAATTTGAAGGATTTTCTGGTTAGATGCCTGAAAGCGGGTCTGTGGTTAACACAAGTTTAAGAGATTAAGAGAGGTTTTATGTGTGTAAAAGGGGCGTTTGCTGACAAGTTGCTAAATGAGACTATAGATGTTGTCGGGGGCATTAAAAGGTCTCCATGCCGAAAACACAAACTCATCTACTCACTAGTCCGCATTTGCAGGCTCGTATTTATACTCTATATCTCTCTGTATATCTATATATTTTCTTAAAAGCTTAGTGGTGGTGATGTCGAAGTAATGCAACCGTGGTGTACTTAATTTATTGCCCAACATTAGCTTTTTACATTTACACTTCAAAAATCATAAAAGTGGTGTTCATTTGTGAAGATTATCTTGCTGAACAAAACATATCATAAATAATAAGTATCATAAAGTTCTGTTTGCCACAGAGCTTATTTTCTGCAATAACCCAAAATCCCATTGGCTTTTTTTCGAGGGAACCAGAGCAATGCTAACCTCCAGGTTGGCCTACAAAAATATATCATCCCTGCAGCGCTCTATAGAGTTACAAAGTGGGAGGAGCTACTTCAAGGGCCTGTTTCCTTAAGTAAAAGTTTTAATTTTGCCCATGGACCAATGACTCACAGTTGCAGCACTTCTATGGTTTGGATCGGCATGAAATTCACCTGGTTGAATCATCAGTACAAAATATGAAAACCTGTTTCAGAGCGTAAAACCATACAGTGAGAATTTACCAACGAATCCCACAGTTCATTTCAGCAAGGACCATTCAATGATGGAAGCGAAAGATTACGCTGTTGAAACACTGAAAATACAGTCAATGGTTTAATTAGTTCACTTTTAGATTCTGGGCCAATTTTTTGATTATTTTACCCATTTAGATTTCATATTTTCACAAGACACAATTTGTTAATGAAGCGCAAAACTTGTAAATGGAAGTGCATTTTCCAATCTTTGTTAGAGGAAAGACAGATTCACAGTAATATTCTAAGCAGTATTTCAAGAATTTTGAAGCAGCACTCTGGCTGACCATTAGTGAGGACCACAAACCTTATTAAAATATAGCCACAAAAACAGTAACATGAAATTCATGAAGAAACAGTGATAATAAATGTAGATGCATTTAAAATGTAGAAATAAATTATTACTCAATTAATACATTTATTTATTTTATTATGTATACAATACTTTCTGTATGTTATAGATGTATTAATTGAAAAGTAATTGCTTATCCTCTATTCTTCAGCGGCACACTATTAATCCTCCTCTACGTCGTGGTGGAGAAAGGGCTGCTAGTCGTGGAGGAGGCGCCGCTGGTGGTTTTCGAATTAGTGCTAGTCGTTGTGGAGGATGCGCCGCTG
Organism: Enoplosus armatus; assembly: GCF_043641665.1. NCBI lineage: Eukaryota > Metazoa > Chordata > Actinopteri > Centrarchiformes > Enoplosidae > Enoplosus > Enoplosus armatus. Next base: position 6,409,526 of record NC_092190.1, on the reverse strand, counting down.
GTGGTTGTGGAGGCAATTGTTGTAGAGGACATAGTCGTGGCAAGAGCAGCAGAGGCTCCGCTGGTCGTAGAGGAAACAGCGCTGGTGGTCGTCGAGCTGGCAATAGTCATGGTGGTGGAGGCACTGGCACTCATTGTGGTGGTGGGGGAGGCGGCTTTGGTGGTTGTTGAGGCGGCGCTCGTGGCCGTCGAGCCAGTGCTGGCTGTGGTGGACGCCCATCGGGTTGTCGAGTCAGCTGTTGTTGAGGACATAGTCATGGCAGGAGCAGAAGAGGCACCGCTGGTCGTGGAGGAGGCGCCGCTGGTGGTTGTCGAGCTAACACTAGTCGTGGTGGTGGAGGCGCCGCTGGTCGTGGAGGAGGCGCCGCTGGTGGTCGTAGAGCTGGCAATAGTCATGGTGGTAGAGGCACTGACACTCATCGTGGTGGTGGGGGAGACGGCATTGGTGGTTGTCGAGCCGGCGCTCGTGGCCGTTGAGCCAGTGCTGGCCGTGGTGGAGGCAGTTGTTGTTGAGGACACAGTCGTGGCAGGAGCAGCAGAGGCGCCGCTAGTCTTGGAGGACGCGCTATTGGTCGTGGTGGAGACACTGGCACTCATCGTGGTGGTGGGGGATGCGGCATTGGTGGTTGTCGACCCAGTGCTGGCTGTGGTAGAGGCACGTCGCGTTGTGGAGTCAGCTGTTGTTGAGGACATAGTCATGGCAGGAGTAGAAGAGGCACCGTTGGTCGTGGAGGAGGCGCCGCTGGTGGTTGACGAGCTAACACTAGTCGTGGTGGTGGAGGCGCTATTGGTCGTGGAGGAGGTGCCTGTGGCCGTCGAGCCAGTGCTGGCTGTGTTGGAGGCACGTCGGCTTGTGGAGGGAGTTTTTGTTGAGTACATAGTCGTGGAAGGAGCAGCAGAGGCACCGCTGGTCGTGGAGGAGGCGCCGCTAGTGGTCGTAGAGCTGGCAATAGTCATGGTGTTGGAGGCACTGGCACTCATCGTGGTGGTGGGGGAGGGGTCATTGGTGGTTGTTGAGCCGGCGCTCGTGGCCGTCAAGCCAGTGCTGACTGTGGTGGAGGAACTTCGCGTTGTGGAGGCAGTTGTTGTTGAGGACACAGTCGTGGCAGGAGCAGAAGAGGCACCGCTGGTCGTGGAGGAGGCGCCGCTGGTGGTTGTCGAATTAACACTAGTCGTGGTGGTGGAGGCGCTATTGGTCGTGGAGGAGGTGCCTGTGGTGGTCGTCGAGCCATCGCTCGTGGCCGTCGAGCCAGTGGTGGAGGCACGTTGGCTTGTGGAGGCAGTTTTTGTTGAGTACATAGTCGTGGAAGGAGCAGCAGAGGCACCGCTGGTCGTGGAGGAGGCGCCGCTAGTGGTCGTCGAGCTGGCAATCATGGTGGTGGAGGCACTGACACTCATCGTGGTGGTGGGGGATGCGGCATTGGTGGTTGTCGACCCAGTGCTGGCTGTGGTAGAGGCACGTCGCGTTGTGGAGTCAGCTGTTGTTGAGGACATAGTCATGGCAGGAGTAGAAGAGGCACCGTTGGTCGTGGAGGAGGCGCCGCTGGTGGTTGACGAGCTAACACTAGTCGTGGTGGTGGAGGCGCTATTGGTCGTGGAGGAGGTGCCTGTGGCCGTCGAGCCAGTGCTGGCTGTGTTGGAGGCACGTCGGCTTGTGGAGGGAGTTTTTGTTGAGTACATAGTCGTGGAAGGAGCAGCAGAGGCACCGCTGGTCGTGGAGGAGGCGCCGCTAGTGGTCGTAGAGCTGGCAATAGTCATGGTGGTGGAGGTACTGGCACTCATGGTGTTGGAGGCACTGGCACTCATCGTGGTGGTGGGGGAGGGGTCATTGGTGGTTGTTGAGCCGGCGCTCGTGGCCGTCAAGCCAGTGCTGACTGTGGTGGAGGAACTTCGCGTTGTGGAGGCAGTTGTTGTTGAGGACACAGTCGTGGCAGGAGCAGAAGAGGCACCGCTGGTCGTGGAGGAGGCGCCGCTGGTGGTTGTCGAATTAACACTAGTCGTGGTGGTGGAGGCGCTATTGGTCGTGGAGGAGGTGCCTGTGGTGGTCAACGAGCCATCGCTCGTGGCCGTCGAGCCAGTGGTGGAGGCACGTTGGCTTGTGGAGGCAGTTTTTGTTGAGTACATAGTCGTGGAAGGAGCAGCAGAGGCACCGCTGGTCGTGGAGGAGGCGCCGCTAGTGGTCGTCGAGCTGGCAATAGTCATGGTGGTGGAGGCACTGACACTCATCGTGGTGGTGGGGGAGACGGCATTGGTGGCCGTCGAGCCAGTGCTGGCTGTGGTGGAGGCACGTGGGGTTATGGAGGCAGTTGTTGTTGAGGACATAGTCGTGGCAGGAGCAGCAGAGGCGCTGCTGGTCGTGGAGGAGGCGCCGCTGGTGGTCGTAGAGCTGGCAATAGTCATGTTGGTGGAGGCACTGGCACTCATGGTGGTGGAGGCACTGGCACTCATCGTGGTGGTGAGGGAGGGGTCATTGGTGGTTGTTGAGCCGGCGCTCGTGGCCGTCCAGCCAGTGCTGGCTGTGGTGGAGGCACGTGGGGTTGTGGAGGCAGTTGTTGTTGAGGACATAGTCGTGGCAGGAGCAGCAGAGGCGCTGCTGGTCGTGGAGGAGGCGCCGCTGGTGGTCGTAGAGCTGGAAATAGTCATGGTGGTGGAGGCACTGGCACTCATGGTGGTGGAGGCACTGGCACTCATCGTGGTGGTGAGGGAGGGGTCATTGGTGGTTGTTGAGCCGGCGCTCGTGGCCGTCCAGCCAGTGCTGACTGTGGTGGAGGCACGTCGGGTTGTGGAGGCAGTTGTTGTTGAGGAAATAGTCGTGGCATGAGCAGCAGAGGTACTGCTGGTCGTGGAGAAATTGCCGCTGGTGGTGGTCGAGCTAGCGCTAGTCGTAGTGGTGGAGGCACTGGCACTCATCGTGGTGGTGGGGGAGGCGGCATTGGTGGTTGTCGAGCCGGCGCTCGTGGCCGTCCAGCCAGTGCTGGCTGTGGTGGACGCACGTCGCGTTGTGGAGTCAGCTATTGTTGAGGACATAGTCGTGGCAGGAGCAGCAGAGGCGCCGCTGGTCGTGGGGGAGGCGGCATTGGTGGTTGTCGAGCCAGTACTCGTGGCCGTCCAGCCAGTGCTGGCTGTGGTAGAGGCACCTCGGGTTGGGGAGGCAGTTGTTGTTGAGGAAATAGTCGTGGCAGGAGCAGCAGAGGTACTGCTGGTCATGGAGAAAGCGCCGCTGGTGGTTGTCGAGCTAGCGCTAGTCGTAGTGGTGGAGGCACTGGCACTCATCGTGGTGGTGGGGGAGGCGGCATTGGTGGTTGTCGAGCCGGCGCTCGTGGCCGTTGAGCCGGCACTCGTGGCCGTTGAGCCAGTGCTGGCCGTGGTGGAGGCACGTCGGGTTGTGGAGGCAGTTGTTGTTGAGGACACAGTCGTGGCAGGAGCAGCAGAGGCGCCGCTAGTCTTGGAGGACGCGCTATTGGTCGTGGTGGAGACACTGGCACTCATCGTGGTGGTGGGGGATGCGGCATTGGTGGTTGTCGACCCAGTGCTGGCTGTGGTAGAGGCACGTCGGGTTGTGGAGGCAGTTGTTATTGTGGACATAGTCGTGGAAGGAGCAGCAGAGGTACTGCTGGTCGTGGAGAAAGCGCCGCTGGTGGTTGTCGAGCTAGCGCTAGTCGTAGTGGTGGAGGCGCTATTGGTCGTGGAGGAGATGCCTGTGGTGGAGGCACCGGCACTCATCGTGGTGGTGGGGGAGGCGGCATTGGTGGTTGTCGAGCCGGCGCTCATGGCCGTCGAGCCAGTGCTGGCTGTGGTGGACGCACGTCGGGATATGGAGGCAGTTGTTGTTGAGGACATAGTCATGGCAGGAGCAGAAGAGGCACCGCTGGTCGTGGAGGAGGCGCCGCTGGTGGTTGACGAGCTAACACTAGTCGTGGTGGTGGAGGCGCTATTGGTCGTGGAGGAGACACTGGCACTCATCCTGGTGGTGGGGGATGCGGCATTGGTGGTTGTCGAGACGGCGCTCATGGCCGTCGAGCCAGTGCTGGCTGTGGTGGACGCACGTCGGGTTGTGGAGGCAGTTGTTGTTGAGGACATAGTCATGGCAGGAGCAGAAGAGGCACCGCTGGTCGTGGAGGAGGCGCCGCTGGTGGTTGACGAGCTAGCGCTAGTCGTAGTGGTGGAGGCGCTATTGGTCGTGGAGGAGATGCCTGTGGTGGAGGCACCGGCACTCATCGTGGTGGTGGGGGAGGCGGCATTAGTGGTTGTCGAGCCGGCGCTCATGGCCGTCGAGCCAGTGCTGGCTGTGGTGGACCCACGTCGGGTTGTGGAGGCAGTTGTTGTTGAGGACATAGTCATGGCAGGAGCAGAAGAGGCACCGCTGGTCGTGGAGGAGGCGCCGCTGGTGGTTGACGAGCTAACACTAGTCGTGGTGGTGGAGGCGCTATTGGTCGTGGAGGAGGTGCCTGTGGTGGTCGTCGAGCCATCGCTCGTGGCCGTCGAGCCAGTGGTGGAGGCACGTTGGCTTGTGGAGGCAGTTTTTGTTGAGGACATAGTCGTGGAAGGAGCAGCAGAGGTACTGCTGGTCGTGGAGAAAGCGCCGCTGGTGGTTGTCGAGCTAGCGCTAGTCGTAGTGGTGGAGGCGCTATTGGTCGTGGAGGAGATGCCTGTGGTGGAGGCACCGGCACTCATCGTGGTCGTGAGGGAGGAGTCATTGGTGGTTGTTGAGCCGGCGCTCGTGGCCGTCCAGCCAGTGCTAACTGTGCTGGAGGCACGTCGGCTTGTGGAGGCAGTTTTTGTTGAGTACATAGTCGTGGAAGGAGCAGCAGAGGCACCGCTGGTCGTGGAGGAGGCGCCGCTAGTGGTCGTCGAGCTGGCAATAGTCATGGTGGTAGAGGCACTGACACTCATCGTGGTGGTGGGGGAGACGGCATTGGTGGTTGTCGAGCCGGCGCACGTGGCCGTTGAGCCAGTGCTGGCCGTGTTGGAGGCACGTCGGCTTGTGGAGGCAGTTTTTGTTGAGTACATAGTCGTGGAAGGAGCAGCAGAGGCACCGCTGGTCGTGGAGGAGGCGCCGCTAGTGGTCGTAGAGCTGGCAATAGTCATGGTGGTGGAGGCACTGGCACTCAGTGTGGTGGTGGGGGAGGGGTCATTGGTGGTTGTTGAGCCGGCGCTCGTTGCCGTCCAGCCAGTGCTGACTGTGGTGGAGGCACGTCGGGTTGTGGAGGCAGTTGTTGTTGAGGACACAGTCGTGGCAGGAGCAGAAGAGGCACCGCTGGTCGTGGAGGAGGCGCCGCTGGTGGTTGTCGAACTAACACTAGTCGTGGTGGTGGAGGCGCTATTGGTCGTGGAGGAGGTGCCTGTGGTGGTCGTCGAGCCGGCGCTCGTGGCCGTCGAGCCAGTGGTGGAGGCACGTCGGCTTGTGGAGGAAGTTTTTGTTGAGTACATAGTCGTGGAAGGAGCAGCAGAGGCACCGCTGGTCGTGGAGGAGGGGCCGCTAGTGGTCGTCGAGCTGGCAATAGTCATGGTGGTGGAGGCACTGGCACTCATCGTTGTGTTGGGGGAGACGGCATTGGTGGCCGTCAAGCCAGTGCTGGCTGTGGTGGAGGCACGTGGGGTTGTGGAGGCAGTTGTTGTTGAGGACATAGTTGTGGCAGGAGCAGCAGAGGCGCTGCTGGTCGTGGGGGAGGCGGCATTGGTGGTTGTCGAGCCGGTACTCGTGGCCGTCCAGCCAGTGCTGGCTGTGGTAGAGGCACCTCGGGTTGGGGAGGCAGTTGTTGTTGTGGAAATAGTCGTGACAGGAGCAGCAGAGGTACTGCTGGTCGTGGAGAAAGCGCTGCTGGTGGTTGTCGAGCTAGCGCTAGTCGTAGTGGTGGAGGCACTGGCACTCATCGTGGTGGTGGGGGAGGCGGCATTGGTGGTTGTCGAACCGGCGCTCGTGGCCGTTGAGCCGGCGCTCGTGGCCGTTGAGCCAGTGCTGGCCGTGGTGAAGGCACGTCGGGTTGTGGAGGCAGTTTTTGTTGAGGACAGAGTCGTGGCAGGAGCAGCAGAGGCGCCGCTAGTCTTGGAGGACGCGCTATTGGTCGTGGTGGAGACACTGGCACTCATCGTGGTGGTGGGGGATTCGGCATTGGTGGTTGTCGACCCAGTGCTGGCTGTGGTAGAGGCACGTCGGGTTGTGGAGGCAGTTGTTGTTGTGGACATAGTCGTGGCAGGAGCAGCAGAGGTACTGCTGGTCGTGGAGAAAGCGCCGCTGGTGGTTGTCGAGCTAGCGCTAGTCTTAGTGGTGGAGGCACTGGCACTCATCGTGGTGGTGGGGGAGGCGGCATTGGTGGTTGTCGAGCCGGCGCTCGTGGCCGTCGAGCCATTGCTGGCTGTGGTGGACGCACGTCGCGTTGTGGAGTCAGCTGTTGTTGAGGACATAGTCATGGCAGGAGCAGAAGAGCCACCGCTGGTCGTGGAGGAGGCGCCGCTGGTGGTTGACGAGCTAACACTCGTCGTGGTGGTGGAGGCGCTATTGGTCGTGGAGGAGATGCCTGTGGTGGAGGCACCGGCACTCATCGTGGTGGTGGGGGAGGCGGCATTGGTGGTTGTCGAGCCGGCGCTCGTGGCCGTCGAGCCAGTGCTGGCTGTGGTGGATGCACGTCGGGTTGTGGAGGCAGTTGTTGTTGAGGACACAGTCGTGGCAGGAGCAAAAGAGGCACCGCTGGTCGTGGAGGAGGCGCCGCTGGTGGTTGTCGAGCTAACACTAGTCGTGGTGGTGGAGGCGCTATTGGTCGTGGAGGAGGTGCCTGTGGTGGAGGCACCGGCACTCATCGTGGTGGTGGGGGAGACGGCATTGGTGGCCGTCGAGCCAGTGCTGGCTGTGGTGGAGGCACGTGGGGTTGTGGAGGCAGTTGTTGTTAAGGACATAGTCGTGGCAGGAGCAGCAGAGGTGCTGCTGGTCGTGGAGGAGGCGCCGCTGGTGGTCGTAGAGCTGGCAATAGTCATGGTGGTGGAGGAACTGGCACTCATGGTGGTGGAGGCACTGGCACTCATCGTGGTGGTGAGGGAGGGGTCATTGGTGGTTGTTGAGCTGGCGCTCGTGGCCGTCCAGCCAGTGCTGACTGTGGTGGAGGCACGTCGGGTTGTGGAGGCAGTTGTTGTTGAGGAAAAAGTCGTGGCAGGAGCAGCAGAGGTACTGCTGGTCGTGGAGAAATTGCCGCTGGTGGTGGTCGAGCTAGCGCTAGTCGTAGTGGTGGAGGCACTGGCACTCATCGTGGTGGTGGGGGAGGCGGCATTGGTGGTTGTCGAGCCGGCGCTCGTGGCCGTCGAGCCAGTGCTGGCTGTGGTGGACGCACGTCGGGTTGTGGAGGCAGTTGTTGTTGAGGACACAGTCGTGGCAGGAGCAAAAGTGGCACCGCTGGTCGTGGAGGAGGCGCCGCTGGTGGTTGTCGAGCTAACACTAGTCGTGGTGGTGGAGGCGCTATTGGTCGTGGAGGAGGTGCCTGTGGTGGTCGTCGAGCCGGCGCCCGTGGCCGTCGAGCCAGTGGTGGCTGTGGTGGAGGCACGTCGGCTTGTGGAGGCAGTTTTTGTTGAGTACATAGTCGTGGAAGGAGCAGCAGAGGCACCGCTGGTCGTGGAGGAGGCGCCGCTAGTGGTTGTTGAGCTGGCAATAGTCATGGTGGTGGAGGCACTGGCACTCATCGTGGTGGTGGGGGAGACGGCATTGGAGGCCGTCGAGCCAGTGCTGGCTGTGGTGGAGGCACGTGGGGTTGTGGAGGCAGTTGTTGTTGAGGACATAGTCGTGGCAGGAGCAGCAGAGGTGCTGCTGGTCGTGGAGGAGGCGCCGCTGGTGGTCGTAGAGCTGGCAATAGTCATGGTGGTGGAGGCACTGGCACTCATCGTGGTGGTGAGGGAGGGGTCATTGGTGGTTGTTGAGCTGGCGCTCGTGGCCGTCCAGCCAGTGCTGACTGTGGTGGAGGCACGTCGGGTTGTGGAGGCAGTTGTTGTTGAGGAAATAGTCGTGGTAGGAGCAGCAGAGGTACTGCTGGCCGTGGAGAAATTGCCGCTGGTGGTGGTCGAGCTAGCGCTAGTCGTAGTGGTGGAGGCACTGGCACTCATCGTGGTGGTGGGGGAGGCGACATTGGTGGTTGTCGAGCCGGCGCTCGTGGCCGTCCAGCCAGTGCTGGCTGTGGTGGACGCACGTCGCGTTGTGGAGTCAGTTGTTGTTGAGGAAATAGTCGTGGCAGGAGCAGCAGAGGTACTGCTGGTCGTGGAGAAAGCGCCGCTGGTGGTTGTCCAGCTAGCGCTAGTCGTAGTGGTGGAGGCACTGGCACTCATCGTGGTGGTGGGGGAGGCGGCATTGGTGGTTGTGGAGCCGGCGCTCGTGGCCGTTGAGCCGGCACTCGTGGCCGTTGAGCCAGTGCTGGCCGTGGTGGAGGCACGTCGGGTTGTGGAGGCAGTTGTTGTTGAGGACATAGTCGTGGCAGGAGCAGCAGAGGCGCCGCTAGTCGTGGAGGACGCGCTATTGGTCGTGGTGGAGACACTGGCACTCATCGTGGTGGTGGGGGATGCGGCATTGGTGGTTGTCGACCCAGTGCTGGCTGTGGTAGAGGCACGTTGGGTTGTGGAGACAGTTGTTGTTGAGGACATAGTGGTGGTAGGAGCAGCAGAGGTACCGCTGGTCGCGGAGAAGGCGCCGCTAGTGGTTGTCGAGCTAGCGCTAGTCGTAGTGGTGGAGGCACCGGCACTCATCGTGGTGGTGGGGGAGGCGGCATTGGTGGTTGTCGAGCCGGCGCTCGTGGCCGTCGAGCCAGTGCTGGCTGTGGTGGACGCACGTCGCGTTGTGGAGTCAGCTGTTGTTGAGGACAAAGTCATGGCAGGAGCAGAAGAGGCACCGCTGGTCGTGGAGGAGGCCCCGCTGGTGGTTGTCGAGCTAACACTAGTCGTGGTGGTGGAGGCGCTATTGGTCGTGGAGGAGGTGCCTGTGGTGGTCGTCGAGCCGGCGCTCGTGGCCGTCGAGCCAGTGCTGGCTGTGGTGGAGGCACGTTGGCTTGTGGAGGCAGTTTTTGTTGAGTACATAGTCGTGGAAGTAGCAGCAGAGGCACCGCTGGTCGTGGAGGAGGCGCCGCTAGTGGTCGTCGAGCTGGCAATAGTCATGGTGGTGGAGGCACTGGCACTCATCGTGATGGTGGGGGAGACGGCATTGGTGGTTGTCGATCCGGCGCTGGTGGCCGTTGAGCCAGTGCTGGACGTGGTGGAGGCGCGTCGGGTTGTGGAGGCAGTTGTTGTTGAGGACATAGTCGTGGCAGGAGCAGCTGAGGTACCGCTGGTCGCGGAGAAGGCACCGCTAGTGGTTGTCGAGCTAGCGCTAGTCGTAGTGGTGGAGGCACCGGCACTCATCGTGGTGGTGGGGGAGGCGGCAATGGTGGTTGTCGAGCCGGCGCTCGTGGCCGTCGAGCCAGTGTTGGCTGTGGTGGACGCATGTCGGGTTGTGGAGGCAGTTGTTGTTGAGGACACAGTCGTGGCAGGAGCAAAAGAGGCACCGCTGGTCGTGGAGGAGGCCCCGCTGGTGGTTGTCGAGCTAACACTAGTCGTGGTGGTGGAGGCGCTATTGGTCGTGGAGGAGGCGCCGCTAGTGGTCGTCGAGCTGGCAATAGTCATAGTGGTGGAGGCACTGGCACTCATCGTGGTGGTGGGGGAGGCAGCATTGGTGGTTGTCGAGCCGGCGCTGTTGGCCGTTGAGCCAGTGCTGGCCGTGGTGGAGGCACGTCGGGTTGTGGAGGCAGTTGTTGTTGAGGACATAGTCGTGGCAGGAGCAGCAGAGGCGCCGCTAGTCGTGGAGGACGCGCTATTGGTCGTGGTGGAGACACTGGCACTCATCGTGGTGGTGGGGGATGCGGCATTGGTGGTTGTCGACCCAGTGCTGGCTGTGGTAGAGGCACGTCGGGTTGTGGAGGCAGTTGTTGTTGAGGACATAGTCGTGGTCGGAGCAGCAGAGGCACCGCTGGTCGTGGAGGAGGCGCCGCTAGTGGTCGTAGAGCTGGCAATAGTTATGGTGGTGGAGGCACTGGCACTCATGGTGGTGGAGGCACTGGCACTCATCGTGGTGGTGGGGGAGACGGCATTGGTGGTTGTCGAGCCGGCGCTGTCGGCCGTTGAGCCAGTGCTGGCCGTGGTGGAGGCACGTCGGGTTGTGGAGGCAGTTGTTGTTGAGGACACTGTCCTGGCAGGAGCAGAAGAGGTGGTCGTGGAGGAGGCGCCGCTGGTGGTTGTCGAGCTAACACTAGTCGTGGTGGTGGAGGCGCTATTGGTCTTGGAGGAGGTGCCTGTGGTGGTCGTCGAGCCGGGGCTCGTGGCCGTCGAGCCAGTGGTGGCTGTGGTGGAGGCACGTCGGCTTGTGGAGGCAGTTTTTGTTGAGTACATAGTCGTGCAAGGAGCAGCAGAGGCACCGCTGGTCGTGGAGGAGGCGCCGCTAGTGGTCGTCGAGCTGGCAATAGTCATGGTGGTGGAGGCACTGGCACTCATCGTGGTGGTGGGGGAGACGGCATCGGTGGCCGTCAAGCCAGTGCTGGCTGTGGTGGAGGCACGTGGGGTTATGGAGGCAGTTGTTGTTGAGGACATAGTCGTGGCAGGAGCAGCAGAGGCGCTGCTGGTCGTGGAGGAGGCGCCGCTGGTGGTCGTAGAGCTGGCAATAGTCATGGTGGTGGAGGCACTGGCACTCATGGTGGTGGAGGCACTGGCACTCATGGTGGTGGTGAGGGAGGCGTCATTGGTGGTTGTTGAGCCGGCGCTCGTGGCCGTCCAGCCAGTGCTGACTGTGGTGGAGGCACGTCGGGTTGTGGAGGCAGTTGTTGTTGACGAAATAGTCGTGGCAGGAGCAGCAGAGGTACTGCTGGTCGTGGAGAAAGCGCCGCTGGTGGTTGTCGAGCTAGAGCTAGTCGTGGAGGCGCTATTGGTCGTGGAGGAGGTGCCTGTGGTGGTCGTCGAGCCGGCGCTCGTGGCCGTCAAGCCAGTACTGGCTGTGGTGGAGGCACGTGGGCTTGTGGAGGCAGTTTTTGTTGAGTACATAGTCGTGGAAGGAGCAGCAGAGGCACCGCTGGTTGTGGAGGAGGCGCCGCTAGTGGTCGTCGAGCTGGCAATAGTCATGGTGGTGGAGACACTGGCACTCATCGTGGTGGTGGGGGAGACGGCATTGGTGGCCGTCAAGCCAGTGCTGGCTGTGGTGGAGGCACGTGGGGTTATGGAGGCAGTTGTTGTTGAGGACATAGTCATGGCAGGAGCAGCATAGGCGCTGCTGGTCGTGGAGGAGGCGTCGCTGGTGGTCGTAGAGCTGGCAATAGTCATGGTGGTGGAGGCACTGGCACTCATGGTGGTGGTGAGGGAGGCGTCATTGGTGGTTGTTGAGCCGGCGCTCGTGGCCGTCCAGCCAGTGCTGACTGTGGTGGAGGCACGTCGGGTTGTGGAGGCAGTTGTTGTTGAGGAAATAGTCCTGGCAGGAGCAGCAGAGGTACTGCTGGTCGTGGAGAAAGCGCCGCTGGTGGTTGTCGAGCTAGCGCTAGTCGTGGAGGCGCTATTGGTCGTGGAGGAGGTGCCTGTGGTGGTCGTCGAGCCGGCTCTCGTGGCCGTCGAGCCAGTGGTGGCTGTGGTGGAGGCACGTCGGCTTGTGGAGGCAGTTTTTGTTGAGTACATAGTCGTGGAAGGAGCAGCAGAGGCACCGCTGGTCGTGGAGGAGGCGCCGCTAGTGGTCGTCGAGCTGGCAATAGTCATGGTGGTGGAGGCACTGGCACTCATCGTGGTGGTGGGGGAGACGGCATTGGTGGTTGTCGAGCCGGCGCTGGTGGCCGTTGAGCCAGTGCTGGCCGTGGTGGAGGCACGTCGGGTTGTGGAGGCAGTTGTTGTTGAGGACATTGTCGTGGCAGGAGCAGCAGAGGCGCCGCTAGTCGTGGAGGACGCGCTATTGGTCGTGGTGGAGACACTGGCACTCATCGTGGTGGTGGGGGATGCGGCATTGGTGGTTGTCGACCCAGTGCTGGCTGTGGTAGAGGCACGTTGGGTTGTGGAGACAGTTGTTGTTGAGGACATAGTGGTGGTAGGAGCAGCAGAGGTACCGCTGGTCGCGGAGAAGGCGCCGCTAGTGGTTGTCGAGCTAGCGCTAGTCGTAGTGGTGGAGGCACCGGCACTCATCGTGGTGGTGGGGGAGGCGGCATTGGTGGTTGTCGAGCCGGCGCTCGTGGCCGTCGAGCCAGTGCTGGCTGTGGTGGACGCACGTCGCGTTGTGGAGTCAGCTGTTGTTGAGGACAAAGTCATGGCAGGAGCAGAAGAGGCACCGCTGGTCGTGGAGGAGGCCCCGCTGGTGGTTGTCGAGCTAACACTAGTCGTGGTGGTGGAGGCGCTATTGGTCGTGGAGGAGGTGCCTGTGGTGGTCGTCGAGCCGGCGCTCGTGGCCGTCGAGCCAGTGGTGGCTGTGGTGGAGGCACGTCGGCTTGTGGAGGCAGTTTTTGTTGAGTACATAGTCGTGGAAGGAACAGCAGAGGCACCGCTGGTCGTGGAGGAGGCGCCGCTAGTGGTCGTCGAGCTGGCAATAGTCATGGTGGTGGAGGCACTGGCACTCATCGTGGTGGTGGGGGAGGCGGCATTGGTGGTTGTCGAGCCGGCGCTGTTGGCCGTTGAGCCAGTGCTGGCCGTGGTGGAGGCACGTCGGGTTGTGGAGGCAGTTGTTGTTGAGGACATAGTCGTGGCAGGAGCAGCAGAGGCGCCGCTAGTCGTGGAGCACGCGCTATTGGTCGTGGTGGAGACACTGGCACTCATCGTGGTGGTGGGGGATGCGGCATTGGTGGTTGTCGACCCAGTGCTGGCTGTGGTAGAGGCACGTCGGGTTGTGGAGGCAGTTGTTGTTGAGGACATAGTCGTGGTAGGAGCAGCAGAGGCACCGCTGGTCGTGGAGGAGGCGCCGCTAGTGGTCGTAGAGCTGGCAATAGTTATGGTGGTGGAGGCACTGGCACTCATGGTGGTGGAGGCACTGGCACTCATCGTGGTGGTGGGGGAGACGGCATTGGTGGTTGTCGAGCCGGCGCTGTCGGCCGTTGAGCCAGTGCTGGCCGTGGTGGAGGCACGTCGGGTTGTGGAGGCAGTTGTTGTTGAGGACACTGTCCTGGCAGGAGCAGAAGAGGTGGTCGTGGAGGAGGCGCCGCTGGTGGTTGTCGAGCTAACACTAGTCGTGGTGGTGGAGGCGCTATTGGTCTTGGAGGAGGTGCCTGTGGTGGTCGTCGAGCCGGGGCTCGTGGCCGTCGAGCCAGTGGTGGCTGTGGTGGAGGCACGTCGGCTTGTGGAGGCAGTTTTTGTTGAGTACATAGTCGTGCAAGGAGCAGCAGAGGCACCGCTGGTCGTGGAGGAGGCGCCGCTAGTGGTCGTCGAGCTGGCAATAGTCATGGTGGTGGAGGCACTGGCACTCATCGTGGTGGTGGGGGAGACGGCATCGGTGGCCGTCAAGCCAGTGCTGGCTGTGGTGGAGGCACGTGGGGTTATGGAGGCAGTTGTTGTTGAGGACATAGTCGTGGCAGGAGCAGCAGAGGCGCTGCTGGTCGTGGAGGAGGCGCCGCTGGTGGTCGTAGAGCTGGCAATAGTCATGGTGGTGGAGGCACTGGCACTCATGGTGGTGGAGGCACTGGCACTCATGGTGGTGGTGAGGGAGGCGTCATTGGTGGTTGTTGAGCCGGCGCTCGTGGCCGTCCAGCCAGTGCTGACTGTGGTGGAGGCACGTCGGGTTGTGGAGGCAGTTGTTGTTGACGAAATAGTCGTGGCAGGAGCAGCAGAGGTACTGCTGGTCGTGGAGAAAGCGCCGCTGGTGGTTGTCGAGCTAGAGCTAGTCGTGGAGGCGCTATTGGTCGTGGAGGAGGTGCCTGTGGTGGTCGTCGAGCCGGCGCTCGTGGCCGTCAAGCCAGTACTGGCTGTGGTGGAGGCACGTGGGCTTGTGGAGGCAGTTTTTGTTGAGTACATAGTCGTGGAAGGAGCAGCAGAGGCACCGCTGGTTGTGGAAGAGGCGCCGCTAGTGGTCGTCGAGCTGGCAATAGTCATGGTGGTGGAGACACTGGCACTCATCGTGGTGGTGGGGGAGACGGCATTGGTGGCCGTCAAGCCAGTGCTGGCTGTGGTGGAGGCACGTGGGGTTATGGAGGCAGTTGTTGTTGAGGACATAGTCATGGCAGGAGCAGCATAGGCGCTGCTGGTCGTGGAGGAGGCGTCGCTGGTGGTCGTAGAGCTGGCAATAGTCATGGTGGTGGAGGCACTGGCACTCATGGTGGTGGTGAGGGAGGCGTCATTGGTGGTTGTTGAGCCGGCGCTCGTGGCCGTCCAGCCAGTGCTGACTGTGGTGGAGGCACGTCGGGTTGTGGAGGCAGTTGTTGTTGAGGAAATAGTCCTGGCAGGAGCAGCAGAGGTACTGCTGGTCGTGGAGAAAGCGCCGCTGGTGGTTGTCGAGCTAGCGCTAGTCGTGGAGGCGCTATTGGTCGTGGAGGAGGTGCCTGTGGTGGTCGTCGAGCCGGCGCTCGTGGCCGGCGAGCCGGTGCTCGTGGCCGTCGCAGGAGCAGCAGTGGTGGGCGTTGTTGTGGAGGACGTTGTCGTGGCAGGAGCAGCAGTGGTGGCCGTTGTTGTGGAGGGCGTTGTGGTAGTCGTGGCAGGTGCGGCAGTGGTCGTCGTCACAGGCTGAGTAGCTGTGGTGGTGGTCACCGTGGCAGGTGCAGTGGTGCTGGTGGTCACCGTGGCAGGCGCAGCGGTGGTTATTGGTGTTGTTGTGGCAGGCGTAGTGGTGGCGGTCGTTGTTGTGGCAGTAGCAACAGTGGTGGCCGTTGTTGTGGAGGGTGTTGTGGTAGTCGTGGCAGGTGCAGCAGTGGTGGCCATTGTTGTGGATGGCGTTGTCGTGGCAGGAGCAGCAGTGGTGGCCGTTGTTGTGGAGGGTGTTGTGGTAGTCGTGGCAGGTGCAGCAGTGGTCGTCGTCGTTGTTGAGGACATTGTGGTAGTCGTGGCAGGTGCAGCAGTGGTCGTCGTCGTTGTTGAGGACATTGTGGTCGTCGTGACAGTCTGAGTAGCTGTGGTGGTGGTCACCGTGGCAGGTGCAGTGGTGGTGATTGTCATGGCAGGCGCAGCGGTAGTGGTGGTTGTGGTTGTCGAAGCTGTGGTGGTCGTCGCGACAGGTACGGAGGTGGTGGTCGGCGTTGTGACAGGTGCAGCGGTGGTTGGTGTCGTGGCACCGGGTGTGGTGGTCGTCGTCGTTGTCGTGGCAGGCGCAGTGGTGGTTATTGGTGTTGTTGTGGCAGGCGTAGTGGTGGTGGTCGTTGTTGTGGCAGGAGCAGCAGTGGTGGCCGTTGTTGTGGAGGGTGCTGTGGTAGTCGTGGCAAGTGCAGCAGTGGTCGTCGTCATTGTTGAGGACATTGTGGTCGTCGTGACAGGCTGAGTAGCTGTGGTGGTGGTCACCGTGGCAGGTGAAGTGGTGGTGGTGGTCGCCCTGGCAGCAGTGGTGGTGATTGTCATGGCAGGCGCAGCGGTAGTGGTGGTTGTGGTTGTCGAAGCGGTGGTGGTCATCACGACAGGTACGGAGGTGGTGTTCGGCGTTGTGACAGGTGCAGCGGTGGTTGGTGTCGTGGCACCGGCTGTGATGGTGGTCGTTGTTGTCGTGGCAGGCGCAGCGGTGGTTGTTGTTGTTGTGGCAGGCGTAGTGGTGGTGGTTGTCGTTGTGGCAGGCGTAGCGGTGGTGGTCGTCGTTGTAGTGGCAGGAGCAGCAGTGGTGGCCGTTGTTGTGGAGGGCGTTGTCGTGGCAGGAGCAGCAGTGGTCGTTTTTGAGGACATTGTGGTCGTCGTGACAGGCTGAGTAGCTGTGGTGGTAGTCACTGTGGCAGGTGCAGTGGTGGTGGTGGTCGCCCTGGCAGCAGTGGTGGTGATTGTCATGGCAGGCGCAGCGGTAGTGGTGGTTGTGGTTGTCGAAGCGGTGGTGGTCGTCGCGACAGGTACGGAGGTGGTGGTCAGGGTTGTGACAGGTGCAGCGGTGGTTGCTGTCGTGGCACCGGGTGTGGTGGTGGTCGTTGTTGTCGTGGCACCGGGTGTGATGGTGGTCGTTGTTGTCGTGGCAGGGGCAGCGGTGGTTGTTGTTGTTGTGGCAGGCGTAGTGGTGGTGGTCGTTGTTGTGGCAGGCGTAGTGGTGGTGGTCGTCGTAGTAGTGGTCGTTGTGGCTGGAGTCGCAGTGGAGGCCAGCGTTGTTGTGGAAACAGTAGACCCTGGAATCTCTACGTCTATTCCAGTGTATGGCCCTTCAGGAATTTCTTCAATTCCCCACAACTCATAAATTCCTTCATCATAAACCGTTTCCTCTGTTGTGTCTGTGTTTGTATCAGTTACTGAGCTGGCCGTTGTCTGTGTTGTTTGCGGATCGAATGGTCCAGGAGGAATATCATCAAAGCCCCACAGGTCAAATAAATCCGGTTCCTCCAGAGATCTCCTGACATGATGCCTCACAACTTTTTTTGGCAACATCGGGGAGCAAGCTGCCAGCATCGTGCACAGTTTCCCAGTAGTGTCAACATAAACCAGTTCAAAGCCAGAATCCTGTGAACATTCTTCATGTCAGTTTTCTCATTAAAATGATTTAACAGTGTGTTGTAACATGTTTTGCGCTCGACTTACCCTGTCAGGTAACTTTGATATCTCCACAAATAATGTACTGGGGGTCCTCCACTGTCTCACCGAGTATTCTTTGTTGGAGAAAAAATCTGCCAAAAAAGCAAACTCTCAGACAGCTTTCACCTTAACTATTGGGTTTACCACCCCTACTTCCCCTCGAGCTTCTCCGCTCCTAAAATTGTCATGTAATGTTTAAGTCACCTGTGCCGTTTAAACCCTCAAATAAGCGTGAAATACCTTTAATGTTATTGTTACTGATAGAAGAAAAAGTGGTTTTGTGCATGCTCATGCAGGAGCAGTATGTGCATGTATTTATAATGTCAGAAACAAGAATTTCACAGTCAAAAACTGTTTGCCCTTCTGCTATGCAGGGACACCTGTTGCTCTCCCCTAAATTAGCTCTCACCCTAACCACCAACCCCATATAAATTAATATTTAACATCAACTGATATTAGGATGCATAAAAATAACTAATTCAGCAAAATAATAGTTCAAGAATGCAAAACAGAAATGGCTCCAACACTCCTTACCAAGCTCTTTCACCTTCCTCAGTTTAGTTTCACGAGGCAGCGTCACAGTGACATGTGTTGTTCTACAAGTCACCAGTGGTGACGCTGCTCGCGCCGACATTACTGGACTCTCACAGACGGCCATGCCTGTCATGTTCTCCTGCAGAAGACGGTCGACGTAATGCAGTTTCAACGGGCGGAAATCAATTCCATCTCCAGTCTAGGAATAGACAAAATTGTCATTAATTGTAGGAGTCATCAAAAGAAGTATTATAGTCATAACTGCATCTACTTCGAGCAAAAACTGTTTATTGTGGTCAGTTTATTGGCTCGTAAAAAAAAAAGTTACTTGAACATGACCGATTAAGAGCAGCAGACCTCCAGTTCCAAATGAAGTGACTTGGCCTAAAACATGAGCCTCTTTCAGACATGCACCTTGTTACATCAATGTGCTGGTATTTTCACATGTCACCCTCATGTCTGAATAAGTGCCAGAGTCACTTTTACATAAATACGTCATGAGGCCAATCTCAGCAGGGCAGAGCTACAGCTGTAACATTTCTAGTAACACTGCCAAGAAGTCTGAATTGAATGTTGTAGCATTAAAGTAGGCTATAGCAACACAAGGTTCAATACAAACAGGATACCGAATGAGTCTCTTATGCACAAAATTCACTTTTATTTATAATTACGTTTATTAGACATTGAAATACGCTCACAACTGTCATTAATTTAAAAGGTTTAAAAGTGCCATTATTCTAAATTTGTATGTGGGAATCAAAATACTTGTTAGTAGATTGTTGTTTTTTTGTCTTAATGAAATTTGTTGACAAGAAAAATATATCACCCTTATCCTTTAATTCACTGATCTTACGTCATTAATTTCCCAAAAATCTGTATGAAAAGGGAAGACATCTGTAGCACACCACTAACTGTTGCAGATGCTGGTTCAGTGAAAGGAATAACCTGAAGTCACACTCATTGGACAAAGAAAATAAACATTTTACCTGTATTGCTGTGTGGCAGCCAGTATAGGGAAGCTTCACCAGCAACCACCACCTATAAATATGAACTGAACTGCTACACTTGTCAGGCAGTGACAACAACCGCACCCCATCTGTGGAAAAAGATTTGACAACAGCTGTCATTCCATTTTCTAAAGGCAAAAACATACTGTAGGTGGACGACGCAGACCTTCCAGACGCAGATTTGTGTATCTGATGAGTGAAAAGCGCAGGGAAAGCGTTCCATTACTGCAGCGATACTGTGGCTGGTTGAAATATTTTTTCCCACACCCTGGATTGAGACAAAAAAGGCAAATGATACCAGAGATCAAAAAAGGAAAGTTTAACATTTTGGGAAACACGCTCATTTACCTGCCAATAGTTAGATAAGATCAACACCGCTCTCATGTCTGTACGCTAAATATGAAGCTCTAGCCAGAAAATGATTTGTTTAGCTTAGCACAAAGACTGGAAACAGCTAGCCTGGCTCTGTCCAAAGGTAACACAGTCTGACATATTGGTACCACCAAAGCTCACTGAGTAAGAAGTTATATGTCTTTTGTTTTATCTGTAAGGGAAAAAAAAACGAAATGTATGAAAGGAGAAATTGCTGCATGGAGCCATGCATTAACCCGTTAAACTAAACTGACCCAGCTCACTGTGCCAGCTCCCACCTGTCAGTCGATCACAAACTTCCTGACAGACAGGAGGCAGCAGGTGAGGCTGGGGAAATCACATCCAGCACCCAGACCATCAGCACTGTCGCCCCCAAGGGATGTGTGCTCTCCCCCTACACCAACAACTGCACCTCAGGAGATCGGTCTGTTAAACTCCTGAACACCACAATCGGCCTCATCGGGGACGGTGAAGAGTCTGCATACAGACAGGAGATTGAACAGCTGGCCCTCTGGTCCAGTCACAACCTGAACACGCTCAAAACTGTGGAGGACAATAGACTTCAGAAGGGGCCTCCCCAACACTGCCCCCATCACCATACTAAAGAGCACTGTGTCTGCTGTAGAAATCTTCAGCTTTCTGGGATCCACAATGCCCCAGGACCTAAAGTGGGCATTGACACAATCATCAAGAAGGCCCAGCAGAGGATGTACCTCCTGCGTCAGCTCTGGAAGTTAAACCTGCCTCAGGAGCTGCTGATTCAGTTCTACACTGCAATCCTCCAGTCTAACAGACTTTTAAAAAAAATCATTGGTGCCAACCTGCCCTCCATTCAGGACTTGTACATCTCCAGAGTCAGGAAACATCACTGCAGACCCATCACACCCCCACAACCTGTTCCATCTTCTCCCCTCTGGTAGGTACTACAGAGCACTGTGCACTAAAACATCCAGAAACAAGAACAGTTCCTTTCCACAGGCCATACCTCTGATGAACAGTGCTAATAGGTCTTGAAAGACAGGCCCGGTAGGCATTTGGGGACTTGCAGGGTAATTCTGCGCAGAGATTAAATTAAAGGGGGAAATTAACATTTTAAGAGAAATGTATTTTATAAATCATATTATCCTACCCCCAATTGTAATGCTCAAATTAAAAAGTTAAATGGAAAAGGTCAAATTTAAAATGTGCAATGTAAAAAGAACCTTGACATTGAGGCCTGGCCTGAAGAGTGGTGTGAATGTAAAATGGTGAGGCAAGACCTCTTCAGTCTTCAGATTAATAAATTATTAAAATTGGAACTAATTATGTTGATTATATCGCATTGATGTAATCACAGGTTTATGGACTATATTGGCCAATACTGGCTTTTTTTTAATTAACAAAAACAGTATTTCCTATTTTTCAAATAACATTAATCAAGTTTCAAAATGATTTTTAGATTGCTCCTACCTACAAGTTGAGATATATGAGGCTGAATTAAAACTCTTTCAATGCTTCTTTATTTTCAAACACAGGTGGGCAGCAGGTTTTCACCTTGGAGGAAATGCCAGACCGGCGCTGGGAAACTTCGGTCGGTCCAGTCTTCTGGAGCCGCCTCGAACCGCTGCTCGTTGCCGTCAGAAACCTCCTCCTGGCCGGCCAAATGTCCGTGTGCGTACCGGTGGCTTTCTGCGTTGTTGAGCTGGGCTAGTGTTAAACCGATACAAACCCAAGCCATCAGTGCGGATGCCATGGCTCCGGTCCTCTCGGCTTCTCTCTGCCGCCAGACGAGACCAAAGATGACGACTGAGAAACCGGAGCGACACACAGCTGCGCCATTAAATCTGGATAATTAGATGCAAAAACTGAGCAGGTGCGTTTTCACGTGGAAGTGAAGTTAGATGGTGGGAAGGTGTGCTGTTGTTGGATTGACTGAAACTGAAATTCATAATAAATATATACTCTTTCTTAAGGAATCTGAATGTAAGACTTTTACTTGTACTGGAGTGTTGTATTGATAGGTCTACGTTTACTTAAGTAAGTGATCTGGTTAATCTACTTCTTCTCACGCCCTAACTCGTCCGATCTCGGAAGTTAAGCAGGGTCGGGCCTGGTTAGTACTTGGATGGGAGACCCCCTGGGAATACCAGGTGCTGTAAGCATTTTCTTCTCCGCTTTCATCAGCAGAGGGCGCTGCTTCTTCTTTAATGGAGACAGGATTCAAGAAAACAGCCAGTGGACAAATTCTACATGTTTTCTGTTTTCAGCAATCAGAATCAGAATCAGAAATACTTTATTGATCCCCGGGGGTAAATTATACAATCACATTCATTAGGCGGTGGGAATGTGCCTCTATAAAGTGTGCAGTACTGCAGATTAATACACAATTGTCTCCAAAAACACCTCTAACATTTCTCAAAACTGCTAACAATATTATATAATTTTTTTACTCAACACATCCCATGAAAAGACCCAAAACAACAACAAATTGATCCTTCTAACAGCTATTTTCTGTGTATCCACAGCTCAATAAAGCGATTCATCTATGCTGTGACCATTTTTGTCATAAAATTATTCAGAGCACATCAGTGAGCCACAGCATCGACTGGGTGACATGTTCTCATAAAAACATGTAGAATGTGTTCACTGGCTCTGTATTGTCCACTACAGAAGGAGCAGCGCCCTCTGCTGACGAAAGCGGTCAAGAAAATGCTTACAGCACCTGGTATTCCCAGGCGGTCTCTCATCCAAGTACTAACCAGGCCCGGCCCTGCTTAGCTTCCGAGATCGGTCGTGTTCAGAGTGGTATGGCTGTAAACAAAATCTGCAGTTGCACACGGGCTATTTATAGATGCTAAAACATCACCAACATTTCTTTTAATACAGTGTAAAAATGCTCTGTTGCAAGTCAAAGCCATGTATTCAAAATCTTAAGTAAAAGTACATAAGTAAATACACTTAAAGTACTCATTATGCAGAATGACCCATTTCAGAATAACATATATATTTATAATATCGCAGGATTATAATTGGTGATGTGTTAACATGTAAGCATCACTGATGCTGCAGCTGGTAAAGGTGGAGCTAATTCAACTACTTCATATACTGCTGAGTAGCTTAATCCATCATATTACATCATCATTTATTAGTTGATTCATATTTTTATTTGTAAACTGAAACTGAACTCTGCAAAGTAACTCGTAACTGATTTTGGCAAATAAATATTGTGGTCTAAAAAATAAAACATTTTGAAATATAAAGTAGAGTAAAATACAGTGGCTACTTTAGCAAATGTACTTGGTTACAGTCCACCACTGTAAAATAGGCTACATATTGCCTAATGACTAGAGCAGGAAATGTGTATCCATCGGCAACACTGCATCTTCACACCGCCTATTGAATGTGATCGCTGGAAATGAGAGCAATTAAAATAGAAGTACAATACAGAGCACAAAGTCCAGACTGCCAAATAAAAGCATGTAGAATGTGTTCACTGGCTCTGTACTGTCCTGTCTCCACTACAGAAGGAGCAGCGCCCTCTGCTGACGAAAGCGGACAAGAAAATGCTTACGGCACCTGGTATTGCCCAGGGAGTTCTCACATGTCATTGTTGTGACTGTTTACATCCCCCCCTCTGCCAACCCGAAGTCGGCGTGTGACGTCATTCACTCCGCCATAGCCCGTTTACAGACTCAACACCCGAATGCACTCATTGCTATTTCGGGTGACTTCAACCACGTCACCATGGCTAGGACACTTCCCACCTTCACACAGTATGTGAGCTGTCCCACTAGAGAGGAGAGGACCCTGGACTTGCTGTATGCTAACGTTAAGGATGCATACAGCTCCTCTCCCCTCCCCCCTCTGGGTAGGTCAGACCACAACCTAGTGCACCTCAACCCCTGTTATGTGCCTCTAGTCAAGAGCCAGCCTGCAACCACGAGGACAGTGAGGAGATGGTCGGAGGAGGCTTATGAGACACTTCAGGGATGTTTTGAGGTGACTGACTGGCAGGCGCTCTGTGAGCCGCATGGAGAGGACATTGATGGGCTCACAGAGTGCATCACAGACTACATCAACTTCTGTGTGGACTCCACTGTCCCATCAAGGACTGTCCATTGTTATTCTAACAACAAGCCATGGGTGACAAAGGACATCAAGGCCATACTGAACAAAAAGAAGAGGGCCTTCAGAGCTGGCAACAGAGACGAGGTGAGAACGATCCAGGGGGAACTGAAGGTAAAGATCAGGGAGGCCAAGGAGAAGTACAGGAGGAAGCTGGAGTGGAAACTCCAGCAGAACAACACCAGAGAGGTCTGGAGTGGAATGAGGACTATCACGGGTTACAGGCCGAGCAACAACAGAGGAGCTGAAGGCAGTGTGGACCGGGCCAACGAACTGAATCAGTTTTTCAACAGATTTGACTCTGTGGGCCCTGCTCAACCCCCCCTTGACTCTTCTGCTGTCTGCCTCCAACCTTCACCTATTCCACTCCCCCCTCCTGCTCCTCACAGCCCCCCACCCCCCTGTGAGAGCTTTCCTCACACCTCGTTCCCCAGTCCCCAGGCTGACGGCACTCTTCAACCTGATGACTCCACCCCTCCCCCACCGGTCACCTCTACAATGTGCTTCACTGCCGACCATGTTAGAAGACAGCTGAGGAGACTCCACTCCAGCAAGGCTGCAGGCCCCGATGGTGTCAGCCCCAGGGTGCTTAAAGCCTGTGCCCCCCAGCTATGTGGAGTACTTCACCACGTCTTCAACATGAGCCTGAGTCTTCAGAGGGTCCCCGTGCTGTGGAAGACGTCCTGCCTTGTTCCTGTTCCAAAGACGCCGCGACCCAGTGGCTCCAAGGACTACAGACCCGTGGCACTGACCTCCCACATCATGAAGACCCTGGAGAGACTCGTCCTAGAGCAGCTCCGGCCCTTGGTCAAGACACACTTGGACCCCCTTCAGTTCGCCTATCAGCCCCGACTTGGAGTGGAGGATGCCATCATCTACCTGCTCAACCGCGTCTACGCCCACCTGGACAAGCCGGTGAGCACTGTGAGAGTCATGTTCTTTGACTTCTCCAGTGCGTTCAACACCATCCGTCCGGCTCTACTGGGTGAGAAGCTGACGGAGATACAGGTGGATGCCCCCCTCATGTCCTGGATTGTCAACTACCTGACTGGCAGACCACAGTATGTGCGCTTACAACACTGTGTGTCAGACAGAGTGGTCAGCAACACCGGGGCCCCGCAGGGGACTGTCCTCTCTCCCTTCCTCTTCACCGTCTACACCACGGACTTCAGCTACTGCACAGAGACCTGCCATCTTCAGAAGTTTTCTGACGACTCAGCAATAGTTGGATGTATCAGTTAGGGTGATGAGGAGGAGTACAGGGCTGCTGTGGAGAACTTTGTCACATGGTGCGAGCAGAACCATCTGCAGCTCAACGTGACAAAGACAAAGGAACTGACTGTTGATCTGAGGAGGACCAAGGTGCAGATGACCCCTGTTTCCATCCAGGGGGTCAGTGTGGACATTGTAGAGGATTACAAGTATCTGGGAGTTCACATAGACAATAAACTGGACTGGGTAAAGAACACTAATGCCCTCTACAAGAAGGGCCAGAGCCGTCTCTACTTTCTGAGGCGGCTGAGGTCCTTCAACATCTGCCGGACTATGCTGAGGATGTTTTATGAGTCTGTGGTGGCCAGTGCTATCCTCTATGCTGTTGCATGCTGGGGCAGCAGGCTGAGGGTGGCGGACTCCAACAGACTAAACAAACTGATCCGCAAGGCCAGTGACGTTGTGGGGGTGGAGCTGGACTCTCTGACGGTGGTGTCAGAGAGGAGGATGCTGTCTAAGCTGCAGGGCATCTTGGACAATGTTTCACATCCTCTCCATGACGTACTGGTCGGACACAAGAGCACCTTCAGTGGGAGACTCATTCCTCCCAAATGCACAACTGAGCGACACAGGAAATCATTCCTGCCTGTGGCCATCAGACTGTTTAACTCCTCTCTCTGAGTGTCAGACACTCAGGAAGAGACTGGAAATCCGTATCTGTATCTACCTCACCTGTTCATACACCACCACACTATTTATTCAAAATGTTTAAGTGCAATACATATATAGTCACACACTTTAGTGCAACACATACATACATATACATTGTTATTGTATATATTTTTACCTCATTTCACTTAAATACTGTAAATGTGTATATTTTGTATTTTCATTTCATTTTTCATTTCACCTCATTTCACTTAAATACTGTAAATGTGTATATTTTGTATTTTCTATTTCTTATTTTTATATTTTGTACAAACTTTTAGTTCTAAATTATGCTACTTTCTACTCTTGAATGGGAGCACCGGTACTGTACAATTTCCCCCCGGGGATCAATAAAGTATTTCTGATTCTGATTCTGATTCTGATTCCCAGGCGGTCTCCTATCCAAGTACTAACCAGGCCCGACCCTGCTTAGCTTCCGAGATCAGACGAGATCGGGCGTGTTCAGAGTGGTATGGCCGTAAACAATTACTGCTGTCGCACACGGGCTATTTATAGATACTAAAACATCACCAACGTTTCTTTTAATACAGTGTAAAAATGCTCTGTTGCAAGTCAAAGCCATGTATTCAAAGTCTTAAGTAAAAGTACATAAGTAAAATACACTTACAGTACTCATTATGCAGAATGGCCCATTTCAGAATAACATATATATAATATCGCTGGATTATAATTGGTGATGTATTAACATGTAAGCATCCCTGATGCTGCAGCTGGTAAAGGTGGAGCTAATTCAACTACTTCATATACTGCTGAGTAGCTTAATCCATCATATTACATCATCATTTATTAGTTGATTCATATTTTTATTTATAAACTGAAACTGAACTCTGCAAAGTAACTAGTAACTGATTTTGGCAAATAAATATTGTGGACTAAAAAATAAAACATTTTGAAGTATAAAGTAGAGTAAAATACAGTGGTTACTTTAGCAAATGTACTTGGTTACATTCCACCACTGTAAAATTGGCTACATATTGCCTAATGACTAGAGCTGGAAATGTGTATCCATCGGCAACACTGCATCTTCACACCGCCTATTGAATGTGATCGCTGGAAATGAGAGCAATTAAAATAGAAGTACAATACAGAGCACAAAGTCCAGACTGCCAAATAAAAGCATGTAGAATGTGTTCACTGGCTCTGTACTGTCCTGTCTCCACTACAGAAGGAGCAGCGCCCTCTGCTGATGAAAGCGGACAAGAAAATGCTTACGGCACCTAGTATTCCCAGGCGGTCTCCCATCCAACTAACTAACTAACCAGGCCCGACCCTGCTTAGCTTCCGAGATCAGACGAGATCGGGCGTGTTCAGAGTGGTATGGCCGTAAGCGAATGTCAATGATGCATTCAGGCACTATATAGATGCTAAAACACCACCAACAGTTCAACCTCTCTGGTCTGTTATATTGTATATATATATTATATATTGCATTTAATAATATGTCATATACACATATTTATGTTTGATTTGTTGTATTG
Source organism: Enoplosus armatus (assembly GCF_043641665.1). NCBI lineage: Eukaryota > Metazoa > Chordata > Actinopteri > Centrarchiformes > Enoplosidae > Enoplosus > Enoplosus armatus. The sequence goes on along the minus strand of NC_092190.1, from coordinate 6,383,459 downwards.
ATATTGTATTGTATTTATATATTTGTAGTTACTTTTCAGATTGTACGTGTGTTGATTTCACATTTTGCATTATTATCGTTATGCTAAAATGATAATTTATATATAAAATGTATTTAAAATAAACTGTGTCTACTATTTCACTTTGATCTAGAATATCAGAAAAACAATGAATGAAATAGATGTAATGAATTAATAAATGCAAAAATAAATGTATAAATAAATGCAGGAATAAATCAATAAATTATCTTATACATAAATACATAAATTAATAAATAAATGCATAAATACATAAATAAAAGTTGGGACCAACTTCCTCTTTAGCATAGAGACAAAGAAATACAGAAATAAATAAATGTAGGTGATTAAGAATGTAGAAATAGATTTAAGACATTTATTTATGTCCTATTTAATTACCAACTTATTCATTTATTTCAACATTTTTTAATTTAAGTATTTATACATTTATTTATTATTTTATCTATTACTGTATTTATTCCTGTATTTATTTCTGCATTTATTTATTAATGTATTTATTTATTGATACTCATTCAATTTTTCTGTTATTTTTCTGTACTGTATATAGTAGCTTTCTAACTATGATTTTTTTGCTTTTTGTATTTATTTTGTCTTCAATCTTATCTTAATAAACTATTAAATATTTTACATGTAATTTATAATAAATTCAATAAATATATTCTAGTATATTAGTTGCATAATAGTTTAAAGTTTACTGATTTAGGTCAGTTTGTAAAGGTTTGTTGTAAATTTACTGTACTGTTACCCACTTTTGTTATCATTCGAAGAAAAGGTATTGTCAGAAGTGGGATTCGAACCCACGCCTCCATTCGGAGACCAGAAGTCCCATGTTAAGGAAGGTTTGTCACCTTGAGTCTGGCGCCTTAGACCGCTCGGCCATCCTGACAACTGTATCTTAGTAGTGGCTAAAAGGCTGTTTGACTGCTGCTTACTAAAGTTTACAGCTCTGGAAGTTTTTGTTGTTTTTCAGAAAAACAAATAGTTAAATACTGCTTTATGAGCTTGTGTAAATTAGGATGTGTAGTGCCACACAAAGTGAGGTTAATGCTTAAGTTATTAGTTTAGTAAAGCTTTAACTCCAACGTCCTTTAATTAAGACATATTTGACCGTTTAGTTAAGCTGTAAATCATAAAAGACAAGCTATATCAGGCTTTGGCTGCACTAATAATACTAATTGTTAGATTTGGTCTTCTAATGGGATTTGCTGACAATTAAGAAGCATATTGAATATCCAGAGCCAGCATTATCGTGTGAATAGGATATAAGCAGTTGTATTGTAAGAGCTATAAAGGCCTGTGTGTGTATAGCATCTCAGCTTAAGGCCATACCACTCTATGTGCTTTTACTTAAGATTTTGAATACATGGCTTTGACTTGCAACAGAGCATTTTTACACAAAAGAAATGGTGGTGGTGTTTTAGCATCTATAAATAGGCTGTGTGCAATCATAACATCTGCTTACGGCCATACCACTCTGAACACGCCCGATCTCGTCCGATCTCGGAAGCTAAGCAGGGTCGGGCCTGGTTAGTACTTGGATGGGAGACCGCCTGGGAATACCAGGTGCTGTAAGCATTTTCTTCTCCGCTTTCATCAGCAGAGGGCGCTGCTCCCATTTTAGTGGAGTGGATTTAGATAGATCGATAGATTAATGTATCAAGATGGATAGTTAGATAGGACTACTTTGTTAGAGTACTTTGTTAATCGCAATGGGAAATTGCAGCGTCACAGGAGCCAAGTCCCACACAAATCACAAAACAACAGGAGGACACGCAAAGAGCTAGATAAGCACATTTAATAATAAAAACATACATTCTGTGCATAGTTCAAGTCTACTATATACTGCATTCTTGTATTGTAATGATGAAATAGCAAGGCACTTATTGGAATTCCATAGATGAGTTTAGGGTATAACTATACAGTGAATAGTGTTTGGTAAACTGTGCTGAAATGCAGTTTGATGAAACCACAAACATATTTCTGGATTGCCCCTTTCTTCACTTGTCAGCATATGTCGTCTGTTACCAAGGAAACACAGCTTTTTGCTGGGCAAGGTGGCTAAAATGTTGGCCTTAAGGTCAACATTTAGGCTTTGTGAAATGATTTCAGTGCTAACAGTTACAGTAACAAATTAAACATTTAGTTAGGTATACCAAAAGGTTATGTCAGAAGTGGGATTCGAACCCACGCCTCCATTCGGAGACCAGAAAGCCCATTACACAGGAAGGATTTACCTTGAGTCTGGCGCCTTAGACCACTCGGCCATCCTGACAACTGTGCTGCTCTGCCGAAACAAACACAAAAATAATTACAATTCAACTGTTAACGCTGATGGGAATGTTGTTTCTTTCTTTCGGTCTTTGAACCATTTAATCCAAGCTTAAATCTATGTGTTAAACTCAAAGGATCGCCTGCTGTATAGGTGCTTTTCCGTGTTGACAGTAATAACCGCAGTAAAAAACGTATCCACCAGGGGCGCCAGACTTTTATTTGAAAAGTACTTCCGGTGATCATACACGTGACTCCCCGCCCATCTTACTACATAACCACCACCAGTCATACTTATGAAACGAAAACATCGAACTGTGTTCACTCTACCGCTTTCAACACAACACTTTTTTGTAGAAAACCTGAGAAGGCACAACTGTGGTAAAAAATGTCGATTTACAGGAATGCCGTTTGGCTTGTGAAAGGACTTCAGGAGTATACAAAGTAAGTGGAGAGCACCACTTCTAATGAGATCTTGCGATGGAAAGTAACGTTAATCTCGTGTTGTTTTTATGGTTTGCGTAATTTATGTAGTATTTACCTTGAGAACCACCTTCAGACAGCACTCTCAAGGTTAAACTACACACGTTGCTTTGTTAGTGATAATATTCAGCTATTGTATGGTATGTTGCAGTTACTGGTTTACTGGCAGTGGTTACACAATACTGAGTATATCCAGGGCTGCAACTAGTCTATAAAATGTAAAACATAATAGTAGAGATTACACTTTCCCAGAGCTCGAGTGATATCTTTATATTGCTAGTTTTATCTAACTAACACTCAAATCCAAAGATATTCAATTTACTGTTTATTATTTCATGACTTGGATATAAAATAAGAAAAAAAGCAGTAAAATATCAACTTTGAGAAGCTGGAGGCAGTCAGTCTTTGACATTTTTGGCTGATCAATGATTTAAATGATTACCCAATTAAAGAAAATATTATTATTATTATTATTATTATATAATGATATTGGTGCCAGTGTATGTGTAGTGCATTTACTGCACTGCTCTTTGATCTTAACAGGAGTGGCTATGAAGCTGCAGCGAAGCATTTTGCCCCAGCAGACCTGGATGTGAACCTGAATGGGAGGTCCTTCATGATAACAGGTGCCAACAGTGGGATAGGAAAAGCCACGGCGCAGGAAATAGCCAACAGAGGTGAGTGTTTGAATGTCGACAGTTAACAGAAGTCAGTTTTCCCCTCTGCTTGTGGTCAACAGCAGAGCGAAGACAGAAGAAGAACAGTTCCTCGACTAGTTTGTCAGAACTATGAGGGGTGGCTCCAAAAATACTTGTCCAACATGCTTTCAATGTGTGAACCACTCCCTTGGCTTTTGATTGGAATATTCTATGGCTATTATAATATTCTTTTAATCTTTTTATTAATTCATTTTTATTGTTTTTATATTTCATGTATTTAATTTTTGTATTTCAATAATGAATTCATACTTTTTGTGTGCTGTTGGCTCCAATTGTTTTACTCTTTATATTTCTACTGTCTTTGGTCATCCTCCTGAAAAACACTAGCTGCAGTTTACCAGCAAAGTTTTGGTAACTGATTGACACAATTGAGATGAATTAATTGAGAGGTCCATTCTTAAAGGTGATGGAAGTTAATGCTGGCATGCCCTTCACTGACATGGTTTATTTTTTCGAGTCTGCAGGAGGAACCGTTCACATGGTGTGTCGAAACAAGGGGCGAGCAGAAGCCGCCAAAGATGAAATTGTGGAGCGGAGTAAAAATCAGGTGAGAAATCTGTCGGACATTTTTCCATACCCGAATCAAGGGTCAAAGGATAGAGGGGTATCATAGGTTGTTCTGATTGTAAAGCCCTCTAAGGCTAATTTGTGATTTAGGCAATAGAAATAAACTTAACAGCCAGAGGAGTCCCTCTGCTCATGGACAGCTGTAACACATTACATTCATTTCTTTTTTGACACTTTTGTCCAAAGCGACTTACAATGGATTAATAAAGCCAAAAATGGGTGTGAAAATAGTAGAAAAGGTTTAATTTTTGCCGCTCACCATTGTCGACATCTCCTAGACATCTCCTAGTCTCACAAGTGTCCTCTTCTATATTCTTCTTTATGACAGTATTTGTGTTTCCCAGAATGTGCACATCCATGTCGTTGACATGTCCAGCGCGAGACAAGTGTGGGACTTCGCCCAGAACTTCTCACAAAGCAACACTGTACATGTATTGGTAGGTGGTGTGTAGATAGTGTGTGTTGGTTCACCTGTAATACACACACTGGTTTGTATACTAATTTCATCCCTTGTCGTGTTCACCAGATCAATAATGCCGGCTGTATGGTCAACCAGAGAGAGTTAACTGAGGAGGGTTTGGAGAAGAACTTTGCCACAAATACACTCGGTAAGGAAAAGAATACTAGTTAAGATGCAATACCTGAGTTACGTACCGATTCCAAAACGAAACCTTTGGATACTTACTTTGAGAAATGAAAACATGTTTTTCTACGTAACTCTCTTATTCTTTTGACAAAGGAAGCCAAAGCCCTTAAATGTCAGGATAAATGTGTTGTCAATACTCCGTGGTACAGACGCATTACGGTCGGCACCACAGACGTTGATGTTTGATACCCTGAGAATGAAAACAAAACTCTTTCTTGTCTGTTTAACATATTAAGCCACTTCTCGTCAACAAAAGAAGTGTACAAACACTAAATAAAGTACAGTTTAAATCTAAGAAAGAAATAGTTTAAATCAGGCAAATAAGACAAAACATAAAACATTGACTTGACAGCTGTTGATACTCAGTTGTGAAACATTATTGAGTTTGGATTCTCCACTCTTGGATTCGCAGATAGTGCAGATTACGTGTTGCTGAACTACCTTCTGTGCCTACCTTTATTTTCAGGCACTTACATCCTCACCACAGCATTGATACCTGCACTGAAGAAGGTCGAAGACTCACGAGTGGTGGGTTGAATTTCAACTGAAGAACAGCACTCATCACATCAAACATTATGACGCACAAATATGTTTTGGAAAGTTAAAGATGCTTTTACTGTCAGGCAGACTCACACTGCACATGTAAATCTTTATTAAATTAAGAAATATTTGCGTCTGCCTCCTCTCAGGTCACCGTGTCGTCAGGCGGCATGCTCACACAGAAGCTGAACGTGGATGACCTCCAGTTTGAGAAAGGGGCATTTGATGGCACCATGGCCTACGCTCAGAACAAAGTAAAGGAGACTGGTTTACTGCACACCAGAGGGCTGAGCAGAAATCATTGTTTTGGCGAGTTTGTTGAAGTGTTTTGTCATTTTGACAGAGACAGCAGGTGATTCTGACAGAGAGATGGGCTGCTCAGCACAAAGAGATCCACTTCTCCTCCATGCACCCCGGCTGGGCAGACACACCAGGTAAACAAAAGAAAGGATATTTCAAAACCTAAAACTACAGTCTAGAGTTCAGGATTACTTAAATCGGTTTAAAGCTGTGGTTACTGCCATTAGAGGTCACTGTGTTCAAGGTTTATATCTGTTTTATGGCATTTTAGCATGTCTGTTATCTGTTAATCTGAGTATTTTTTCCATTAATTGTTAAGTCTTTGAAATTGTCAGAAAATAATGAAAAAAGCTCATCATGAGTTCCATGTCGATACAATGCAGAGCAGAGGTGCTCACAGTATTAAAAGATTGTTTTAAAAATAAGATTCAACAGCAACATCTCTCTCCAGAAACTGAAACACAGTTAATGTAGATAATCCACAGAGTTCACTGTGGACACTTTTCATTCTGGTAGTAATGGTAGCTGAGCCAGTTCTAAACACAGATAAATATGCATTCATAATAATACATTGTAATTAATAAAAAATAAACATTATAAATACCAGAGCAACTGTCTCTGTTGGCACCGAAGTGAAACAAAATAAACGCTGTTGGACATTGGTAAAGACTGAGCTGTAAACCGCATTTCCTTGTCTTCACTTGAGACTCATATATGTGAATTGTACGCCCTGAATAACACCTACAGGTGACAGAACACGTTGCCTGTGTGATTTGCAGCTTTGTTTTTCTCCTTGAAGCTGTCCAGACATCCATGCCTTCATTCCACGCTAAGATGCAGTCCAAACTGAGGACGGAGGCCATGGGGGCCGACACCGTGGTGTGGCTCGCTGTGTCTGCAGCCGCCGCAAAGCAGCCGAGCGGCCTCTTCTTCCAGGGTCAGAAACAAACCACATTCAGTCTCTCTAGAACCTGTTCCACCTGTTCTCGTCAACAAAACGGGGACCCACTCAAAAAAAGCTCCATGATGCTGCTAGAGGGAACCTTTAAGGTGATAGATAATGTGCCAATGTTGGGTTCACAGTGGTGGATGAAGTATTCAGGTACTTTTCTTCAGTAAAAGTAGCAATAGCACTCTGTAAAAATACTCTATAACAAGTAAAAACCTTCCACCCTCTTGCTTAAAAGTGTTCAGAGGATTCAGATTTAATTTTAACATGACCTCAACCCCAGAGACTAGTCCCTAGGTCCTGATAGAGACTTTATCACTAACATTATACAAGGAGTGATATCAAAGCACTAAACCAAATGAAGGCTTCTTGTAAAGGGAGGAGAGTGACTGTGACATAATTATGATGAGTGATTCAGTAATCGGGGGACGATGCCTCGTCGTTCATGTTTCTGTGATTGAAATTTGAATTGATCCTGATTTCTGTAATCAACTCTCTGAATGTCAGCAACACAGTGTCTGGTCTTTGTGGTTCAGTGTCTCTCCTGCTGTCTCATACATTTCCCTAAAACATCTTCCAGATCGCAAAGTGGTGGCGACACACCTGCCGCTGGCCTCCTCCAGGTCCACATCACAGGAGGAGGAGAAGCTCCTGGCTACGCTGGACGAGTTCGCCCTCAAGTTCAAACCTTAATGTCTCTGTGAATGCACTAAAGCCAAACACTCCTCAATAATTATTAATGTTTACACAATCATGTTTTATTTTTCAAGGCAAGTTTTTGACTTAAAAGAACATCATTTAAAAAAACTCCCAAAGTGTAGTGAGGTTGTTTTTAGGAAAGAATAATCTTGTACAGCTGTTGGGGCTTTTATCTAGGTCAATCAAAACTACATGGAAGGAGCTAATATAAAATGCATACTGTATTTATAAAGCCTACGGGGAGAAATGTATAGATCACTGATGCTTTAATGTAAATGTAACACAAAATGCAAATTTGTATATTCATTTTCCGTTAAATATATTGTTTAATTTCAAGCCATTTTGATGGATGGTCAGGTTGAGGTTTGGTTATTTTCAAATTAAACGTATTTATACATTTTCTTTCTCGTCTGCATCCATGTGTGTCATGTGTTGTAGATATAAAATGCCCATGGGAGGACAGAAAGACAGACTGTAGCCAACATGCTGCGTTAGCCTGGTGAGCTAACAGGCAGTAACAGATGAAATAAGGCCTCAGGTCAGGTTTTGGTCCTAAATTTGGCAGTACACATTGGGTTCAGCCATGTCCCCTCCTAAAATATACAGGAACAGGAAGTAAAGTAAGTAATTTACACATTCACTAAAATAATTATTAGATGCTGACTGTTCTTTATGAATAAAATGATGACAGTGTATTTTGTTTGGACAGTTTTGGAACTATATGCTATTTGGATGACAACTCTGAACAATCCTAAATAAATTCACAGTTACCTACTTTCTGTTGGAGGCTTTAAATAATCACAACACAAAAAAGAAATCACTTTGATAAATGTTTTTCTGCTTTCCTAGACACCAGCTTTGAGACAAATTATGTTTTTAAACTTGTTTTTAAATTAAATTTTTAAACTGGATTGACAGTGTGGAGAGGCACAAGAATAAGAGAGTGAGTTCAGAGTGTGACTTTTTCTCCACAATCTTAACTGTAGAAGCTGTCATAGTTTAAGAAAGGTTAACGCTTGAAGTGGGAGTTGCCTAACATATGTTAAAAAAAGGAGCTTTGAGGAAGAACGTGAGGAACTTGTGGCACAAAAACTCAAAAAAGGACAAAAAAAAAAGTGAAGCAGGAAACTGACAGCTGCAGAGGACGATGTACAAAAAAGATCTTTGGTGATCCGATAAACAAGACAGCAAAACACTCGAAATTGGTCAGTAGGTGAACCTGCTCTTTTAATGTCATTTATACATACATGGTTACATTAATGGACACACTGAAACACATGTCTCATCTTTCCTGCAACAGAAAAATAGACCACTGGCCTCATTCATTTTGACTGACAAAGGTTTAGATATTAACATTTAAAGGACTACACCAGTGATTTTACACATTTTTGCTCACACACTTTACATGTTCACAGGTATTTTTTTGCAAAACAAGCTATTGTATTTTAGTTTATGGGTTTTTTTGCTACGATTCCAGGCAGCCACGCTTTTACATTAATTACAGAGTGAAATTCAATCTAAATCTGCACACCATGCATTAGAAACTGGTCTGCAAACAAATGAAATATACATGATTAGTAGTTGAGGAGCAGGAACTTCAGAAACACACTGCTATGGTTCTTTAAGGTCCTTTAAGTACCCACAGACTCACTTCATGAGCTGATGTAAATGTACCTTAATGGTAGCTGTGAAAGAGCGGACGAACTGTAGTCGAGCCTGCAGTCTACTGTTGGATGGATTCTTTAACATAACCTAATTATCAATCGAAATATCAAACATCTTTGGAAAATATTCAGTGGGGTTTGAACATTAGAAGAATAAAAGTTACCATCTGATCATTAAAGCACAAACATGACGATCACAAAAAAAAATCAGCAGCGATTTGTGACGATTTTTGCTTCTTGGTTCCAGTGCATTGACATAAAAGCCAGCATACAGTATTGTGACTTAAAAAAAACTGTAATGATGAGAACAAAATCAAAGCAACCATGTTCATTAGTTTCCTTTCAGTCCTGACACATGTATGTATGTGTGTGTGCTGCCACTGATTAGCTTGATGATATGTGCATGCCAGAAACATTAAGACCACACTTAGAATAATAAATAATCTCATAAAACAGCCGACAGTAGAGAACATACAAGGATCAGCAAGCAGTCGGATTAATTTACAGATTACAAAACCTGACAGGTGTACTCTGCACTTCAGTGGATTTAGGCAAACACTGTGTGTATTTAACAGTATCATGACAAGGGTCTACAATAAAATCAATGTCCTTTGTAATCAAATGTTACCGATATCAGTTTGATATTTTGAGAAAGGAGATGATTTCTTTCCCTCTTGAACATGATAACAAGAACACGGTGCGAGTGATGTGAAGCACCTGAAACCAGGAGCAGCTGATATTATACAGTTTCAGTCCAACCTGTGCCAACCCGCAATAAAAGTAACAGCATGTAAGAGCAACAGATATACTGTACATACGTTCATGAGCACCATCCAAAGGCAACAGCTTCTACAGTGTTGACACTAGGGCCCCCTGCAGGAAATGAGTCACATTTGTATATGGCTGCTGTGCACCTACCTAAAAATAAAGCTGAGGTACAAGCAAGTAACTGGACTTTGAGATTGAAATGTTTTGTCAGTTAAACATTTGGTGATTTACATTCACAAGCTGAATTGTAATCAGCGTCACACTTTGATGATAAACAATTTTATCAAACAGGTGGTCAAGGTTCAAATGTAAAACATATTACAACACTAAGAAAATAGCACAGAACACAAAAAAATGCAGCGGAAACACTCGTTGCCTGCAGGTGGCACAAATGTCAGCTATTACTTTCTTTGCCTGTAGAGAGCAACATCAACATGTCTGAAAGTCTAAACTGCTGCTGTTACTTTCATTTCCTGTAGGTGGTGCAGGTTGGCAGGTGTAGAACCGGTCTGACAATGAACAGCGTCCTCTGCTAAACAGTTGCATGACGTGCTTCACATCTAAAAAACGTTAAGTTTGACGGTACCCGCTGACACTATGCAGAGATGTTTCACTTAATGTTTTGTGAGTTTCCAGTATGAAATCGGCAGGAATGCATGAAAATTAAGTAAATAAGGTGTGTAAATTCCTTACTAAGTCGAATGCCTCAACCCCTGCCCCACACATACAGCACAGACACACATATACACAGAGAGATCCCCCACCCAACAGCACACAAAAAAACACTCACAACTGTCTGTAACCTTGTGTCAACCAAGGCCTGTCCTGTTCCCAGGCTTCACTGGCCCGCAGTGTCCTCACTGTGAACGTGCAACAGCCACTGCTTGTTGTTGAATAACTGTTAAATATTATCCAGATGACATCGATATTGTTGGATGTGCTTCTCTCTTTCTCCTCAAAGTGCGACTGCCGCCATCACAGTTTGGTGAACAGAGCTTCCTGCTGACTGCTGGTGGCCCACAGACCTCAGGACACCACAGGACTCATGTCCCATAGCTGCAGATAAACATAAGACACTATCAGTTTGTTGTCTCTGCTGACTTTGACTTTGTAAAGTTCGGACAGAGAGGAAAAAATGTAATCTTCGTGACGTCTGCAAAAATGGAGGCCCTAGTAACCCCAGTTCACTGTGTGGGAAATAGTATGTGGTAATTTGATTACATAATATCAACTGAAATTATGAGGGCCTTTGGTTGGTTCTCTTGCCACTTGCCTGTGTCAAAATCTAGTTTCAATACATTTAATTTTCAGTTGATATTACACTGGTATGCTCTTACATTAATATGGGTTTAAGCAAAATACCACAAACTATTTAACACACCACAAACCCGGGGCAGGTAGTATTCCAGCTGATCTGACAGGTACTTAAACACAACAGGATACATACACAATGCACATAGAGGGGTCACATAGAGGCCCACTATCACTACCATCCTGCCTTAATCAGGCTAAAAAAATGGAACAACAAACCTAACCCTTTTGGCAGAGTAAAAACTCACCACACTGAGGAGTTACCCCACTGAATGTGTGTGCTTGCATGTCTTATCTGAGACCAATGAATACAACAGATACGGTTTGTTCCCATCCAGACCTTGATAACCTTGTCGGTGCCAGAGGTGAGCAGATTTCCAGTGGTGGGCTCATAGTGCATGTAAACAATGCCGTGCTTGCTGTCGTGGAAGGTGGCTGTGGGCGCTCGACTAGAGGACACAAAAGGAACGCCGGTTACTTTACTGTGTGAGCGCTCAGAAAGTTGAGAGCACAAAGATGTCTGTATATGACAACAACAGAGGCCGATTGTTACTCACTCCTCGTCAGTGATGGACTCGTGGCAGCTGTCACACACACGCACCTCGAACTCGAAGCCCATGAGGGGGATGGTGGAGCGTTTGGATGAACATTTACCACACACCGCCTGGCCACACTTCCTACAGTGATGCTGAGGAAGACGGGAAGACTTCAACATGTCAGCTTTGATGAGCAACAGCCTCATTTCTTACCAGGAGAGCAGAGTTAGTAGCAGCTTAACCCCCAGGGGTGGGCCAAAATAATAATAATTAAGTCTAAGTCCTGAACTTTGTGTTTTGAGTCCTAAACAAGTTATTATGCATCCTTCACCAAATTTAATCCCACTTTAAATTTTAAACAGAAATAGTTAGCAAAGTAAATCTACAGAAATAAAACATGCCTTTTTTCCTTTGAGACAATTAGTCATTTGTGACTTATGTGTAGTGATGTAAACACAGTGTAGTGTTTACACCTGACTGTGATCATCTGAAGTATCACCTGTCACAAACACACCTTTTCCTCCCGGTTGAACGTTATTGACTCTCAGATTGATTCAAAGTAAATTCCTTGTTAAGAAAGTGAAGAGTTGACTTGCTGCACATCTTTGGATTTTGAAGGATATCAAGTCATTCCAAGTCAAAACGAGAAAATCCAAGCCAAGTCACAAGTCGTTGCTGTTGCAAGTCATTTTGCTAAATGGCACTGCACCACTGGACTAGTTTTAATACTTGTGGATGATCTTGTGATGTTGTTTATTTGTGTTATTATGATCATGTTCGTTTCAATTGACTTAGGAATAAAAATATGATCTCAACATCCTTCATTTTCATAGTATTATTATCTACTGTACGTGGAAGTTCTACATTATCAGTTGCGTACTGCTTTAAGTGCTGCCATCCTCATTATTTTACTTTTTTGTGTGCCTTCAAGATTTTATTTTTTCAAGAGCAAACGAAACAGAAACAAGGACTTCATCTCGTGTTTGTCTCTTGCCACAGAATGTCCCTGAAGATTGCTGAGCAGTCAAAAAATGGCTATTACTGTATCTCTCTCTCACACCCACACAGGCAAACACACAGTTGAAATGAAAACCATAACATAAAGCTGTCCCTGAGAAAGAAACAATAAAACAGCCGCAGGACGTTTGCTGGCCATTAGTGCAGCAGGAGTGAAGAGTTGTATATGTTTTCCTGGAAAGCTGTGATGAATTCAGGGTGTGGTGGAGCTATTGACCACTGAATCTACTGATCTACTACCTGATGTCTGAAGTACCATGTTAGTTTTTGTGTCTGATGATTTATAATTATGGAGCTTTTCATATAGAAGTGAAATGAATAAAATAACACTGGGAATGGGATTGTACAGTACCTGTCGTAGGCCGATCTTCTTACTGTCCCACATCTGTTTGAAGTTCCAGAAGAAAGGCTGCTCACACTTCTGACAGGAGTCACTGTCCAACCACTCTGGGGTCTGTGTAACCACACATTTATAAAATTATACAAGTTTCCTGTTTTTTAGATTACCCCATTTCAAATTACGACTCTCAGTATAAAGAAAAGAGTTATTAAATTAATACTTTTCTTTCTTTCTGAGAAGGAAATGAAAATATCAATATTAATCTCATGACTATGTATTAAGTTTGCAGTCAGGAAGTGGCTAGCCTAGCTTAGCCGTTTTATTTACACAATGTAAGATTCTATTTTTATTACTATTCTAATTGTTATTTTATACACTTCTAATACTTTTATTTTTGACTTTTCTCTGTTGTCTGTACTTATTTGAACTTATTTGAAGTAAACAAACAAGGACCAACATGTTAGTGAGCGTTAGAGGTGTGGGTAGCTGTTTCCCCGTTTCCAGTCTTTATGGTAAGCTAGGCTAACCGCTTCTTGGGTCCATCTCTGTATTTACCACACAGACATGGGGGTGGTATCAATATATATACTTAGTTTTGAATCTTTAGTGCAGTCTTTAGTTTGTCCCAATCTTTAGTTTGTTGCTATAGTGCCACCATCAGGAGAATTGTCCTCATACTTGAGCGTAACGTTTTTTGTGACTTCGTGGATTTTTGTTCATGATACTGCAGTTGTAGAGGCAGAATAAAAGTGACTCTGGGTAAATAAGGAAGCAATCAAGTCCTAACTATGTGGAGACTGACAGAGCACAGAGGGAGGGGAGAGGACACATGGCTGAAGTTAGACTGAGTGTGTGTTTGTAAGAGAGGAAATCTAAGAATATTCTGGTGATTAATTAATCTGGTCACCTTTCATGGAATTTAAGAGAGCAGGAGGGAGAGCAAACACCAGCAGTTTATCTAACACACTGATCTGTATCACAGTATGAGCTCATGTGCAAACAGGCATGAAAACACACAGCACTCATGACACATTTCCTCGTCTTTCCATATCTCCTTCACAATGTGTTCACAGTTCACAGACTGAGTAACAAAGTGTGTTGGGTTGATGTCACACTCCATCAGTCTGCTGCCTCCTCTTCTCTCTCTCTCACTCTCTCACTCTCTCACTCTCTCTCACTCTCTCTCACTCTCTCTCACTCTCTCTCACCTCTTGTCGTGTTACGTCCATGTTCCAGATGACAATGCCTCCATCTGAGCTGCAGGAGATGAGCTGACGAGTGTGTGAGGCGTAGCACAAGCCCTGAATCTTTTCACTGTAGGGAGCACGCACACGCACACGCACACACACACACACACACACACACACACACACACACACACACACACACACACAGGTATTGGACAACAATTAAGCAATCGCCTAATTTAAAAGTACAGAGCAGAGGGGTTTGTTTTTTTTTAATTTAGACAGTCAGACAGATGAGCCATTTTCAGACATTTCTGGCTTTAGACGTGCATCTCGTTTACATGTTGGTCTCATGTCTGAATAAGCACCTGATTCACTCTTACGTAAAAGTCACTCTCCACACAGTACAAGTCTGAATTGAATTACAGTAGAATTAAATGAACAAACAATTATTTTTGTTATTAATTAATCTACCGTTTTCTCGATGAATCGCTTGATCTATAAAATGTCCTAAAGCCCAAGATGAAATCTTCTAATCACTGTTTTGTCCGACCAACAGTCAGAAACCCAAAGATATTCAGTTTACAATGTTATAAAACAGAGAAGAGCAGAATTTTTTTACATTTGAAAGCTGGAGTCAGAAAGTGTTTGACATTTTTGCTTGAAAAAATGACTTAAACAATAAATCAGTTCTCCATATATAGTTGCTGACTGTCAAATCGATTAATGGACTCATTGTTTTGGCTCTAAATTGAATGCCATCAGATAGGGACATGGAGAGATTAAATGCATGTCTGGTTTCTCCTTCTTCTTAAGATCAATAAGTCTTTGTGTCACCTGCATAAATGAAAATAGGAATTTAAGTCCTAACTTAACACTCTTCTTCTTCTGTCATTATTTTCCAACAGATTGCTGTTCTCCAGCAGTGCCACTGCTCCTCTCGCTCACTATATCTTTCTATAAACGACCAGTCATGTCTTAATATAGCCGTAACATTTACATAACGGAGACCCACTGTTACATATCTATATCTGAAAGGGCTTATTTGTTAAAGTGCTTTGTGCTCTGTAATGGCTCTTTTCAGACATGACGGACCATTACGGATGAAACATTCGGCTCATATGTGAGAGGGACTGATGGCCCTGCTGGGTCTGTCTGTGAGTCTTACTTGTGTCCTTGCAGTTCGATGGCGGTGCCTTTGCGTCCTCCAATGTCCCACATGATGATGGAGTGGTCTGAGCTGCCGGAGAACAGCACCCTCTGGACCGGGTCCCAACACAGCGCCGTCACATTGCCTGGAGCAAAGCACACAACACACACACACAACACACACAACACACACAACACACACAACACACACAACACACACAAACATGTGAGGGGAAACACATCAGCACAATGTCACACTCCCACACAAAGGTAAAGGTCAAGGATATACGGTACATCAGGCCAAGGCCAGTGCACAAAATATCCTCACAGCTCTGAGGATGAGTCCTCTAAGAATTCTTTATGATTCACTGATCATGCTATCCGACTTTATAAATTTAGGAACTGGGTTGGTGTCCCCGGGGCTGTCATGCACTGGTTTCCATAAGACTTGTTTCATTTAGTTTAAAAACTACATTTCCTCTGTAACTGATTTTATGTGATGAGACTAAAGGCAAATTTGTTGGACTGATACTGTTAACATACATACAATGCTTGCATGTCGTCTCCTTTTACTTCTTTCCTGATATGTTAAATGACACTAAATGATTAATGACAGTCAATGAAACACCCGAATGTAACAAAAATCCTTTCACTAAATCCAAGATCTTTGTTCCTGGCCCTGAACTCATCTTAAAACTAATTCAGTTGGCTCTTTAAACTTTAACTCCAACCATTATGCTTGTATCTAAAGACTTTAAATCCTATTTAAGACACTGTAAAAGACATTTTTCACTGCCTCCTTTGTTGAAGCAGATCCCAGTGACAGCTGTAAAAGATTTCCTTGAACATTCAAGACCATCAGGGACTTAAAGCTTTTAAAATCACTTCTTAACTGGCTCAATAAATCTGCAACCTGCCTGCGGACAACAGAGGTTGACAGAGGCAAACTAGCATCAACTATTATGTGAATTTAATGCAGCTACTGTATTAAGAGGTTCCTCTAAATATAAAAGAAATAATTGAAGCATAAAGATTGAATTGTCCTCTTCCTTTATCCATTTTCCCTCCTGACAAAAAATGTTCCTGCCTGCTATATTTCTGCAAAAAGATATAATTGTTTCATTATTGGGTGTTATTATTACATTTAAATTGCATTGTTTTTTTATTTGTAAAGCCATCTGTAACATGGTTTTGAAAATAAAATATTATTAAGTATTATAAAATTCAAGTGTCTGCTATTTACATTCAGTAACAGCTTCTCTCTCATATTGGCGGAAGAAACAAGCAAGATTTGAGGCACACGATGAATGATACTTGTTCATTCTCACAAACTAATATTTGTAGGAGTTGTGAGTGTATGAAAGCAGAGCAGCAAATATTATCTGGGCTTAGAGACGTAACTGCAAGGTAATTTATATTTGTTCAGACAACATCTGAACAAATATTGTGCAAAAAGAAAAAAAAAATCGATGCCAGTGTTTTCAACCATGTTGTAGCTCATGTACTGTAGTATAGGCTGAGGCTGCAAGAATTCAGAGCTTTATCAATGTGTGTGATAGGGCTGCAACGTCATCACTTTCATTATGGATCAATCTGTTGGTTATTTTATTGATTCATAGAATAATTATTTTATTAAAATTTATTTAGGCTATAAAATGCCAGAAAATAATGAAAAATGCTTTAAAAGTGTTTTGTTTTGTCCAAACAAAAGTCCAAAACCCAAGATATTCATAGTTTCAGCATTAGTGTGCACAGTGTATATGTACGTGTGTGTGTGTGTGTGTGTGTGTGTGTACCAGTGTGTCCCTTAAAGGTGGTGACCAGGCTGCAGCTGTCCTGCTCCAGCTTCAGGATGGTCACCTGACCAGACTGGTCCCCTACGAAGGCGTGCCTGGTCTCCACATCAAACCTGGGTTAAGATTAAGGTTGAAGAAGAAGAAGAAACTGTGTCCCACTGAAAAACTACTGATGCATTCATTTGGATTTTTACTGGACCAATAACACAGACAAAACGAGCAAAATCCCTCTGTAATTTCAACACAACGACTGAGCTGCACAGAGAACCAAACGTTTTTATCGGTGTGAAAACTATAAAATGTAAGATCTGAGTCAAAGCCCTTCGTAGTGGGAGTGTGTCCGTGAATGACTCTTAGCTCTTTCAGTGGCCATTTAGTCAGAGTCCTCCTCTGACCTGGTTAAGTCACTACAGAACAAAATCATTACAACACTGACCGCATTATAGAAGTGAAAAACAACGACTCTGCAAGGAATAACCTAATTATGCCATCCAACCAAAATCCTCCTGTCTTAAAAAAAAACCCCAATACAAATCTAATCAAGAACATTTAGACATCTAGACCAGTCGTCCCCCTTTCCTCCTCAATTCCACTGTAAATCACGTTTTCATGAACCATTAACAATATTTGGGAATTGCGTAAAAAAGCGAATGAAGTCAAACTTTTGGAGCTGAAGTAACATTATCAAGAACATGCAACAAGAGCTGCAGGTTTCCTTCCACATTTCAATGTATTTCAATGTATATACTGTTGTGCAAATAAGAAATGTTAAAACTTTTAACTTCTATCTTGCTGTCTGAATACATTTTTATCATCTGTTGTTTCCACATGAATGAGATTCATTTTAAACGTGCTGTAGTTATGCCATGCATCCCCAGGTCAATGGTTCTCCTGCTCCACAGTACCACGGGTCTTGGTCTTTGAGTTTTAGACATATAGGTTAGACATAGCAGCAGTCACAAAAGTTCTGCTGAAACTGTAAACTAGATGTTCTGTTCAATGTGGCTAATCGCAGAACAGAGTCAGTACAGAAACAGCCCTTATTATCACATCTAAAGTCTCTCCAAACTGAAAACTGTCTCTACTCCCACTGACTTTCTTGCCATGCTAACCAGACAGGTTAGCATGTAGAGGCTAGCAGGATACCAGCAGTCTAATGGCCTCATGGCAGGCTCATTGGTATGGATCAGTGTCGCTGCTGAGCACTCACAGCCTTTCATCTGGCCATTACTGAAACCTACTCAGACCGTTTCCTTGACAACAGCATGACTGATGCCTATTGTTAGCCCTTCCCATCAGTACAAACTAAATGGAAGCTAATCTAAATTGCCCTGTCTTATGTTGCTGTGGTCTTAAAATAGACTGTGTTGTCAAAATAAAAGACAGAGGTTTTTCACAGTCCAAAGTACCAAAGATGGGTCGTCACTTCCCACTTGGTTACGTCCACTCCACTCCATTTAGCAGGAAGCTCAGCTGTCAAGTTCATTGAGCGCACTCTGAGGGCCAAGTAGCCGACAAATCAAGACAACAAACAGACCAGGAGAGAGTAAAAGGGGGCATTAAAGGATACTGTAGTCCTGAAACCCAGGCGGCGGTGCGATATGTCCCAAGCTGCTGGCCGCTCTCTGAGCAGTGCCAGGTGAAGTTTTTGTCCTGGCCGGTGCTCAGAAGCCACTCCATCTCCAACACAAACAGCACCACTGCCACTCTGCCATGATGGGCTGCAGGCACACAAAAACACACATACAACACATGAGATCCATTTTCACAATCACTTCAATCACAGTGCAGGGGTCACAGAAATCTTGGGTAGGTTGGGGTATAATCAACATTTAGTGTGCTGACACTACACAGAAATATACATCCTATTTCGGAAGGAAAACGATGCTACAGCAGAAAATAATCCAGCACCACCTCCTTCTTTAAGTAAAGATCTGACAAACAAATGATGAGAAAGTTGCTTGAGACTGGTGCAGAGATATTTTGAGATCTACAGTTCACAGTACACACATGACACACTGACATGCGGTACTCATCTTCACATAATATCAGAGAAACACACATCTTGAAAGGTGACCTATAAACATTACTCTGAACTCATCTAAGAATCCCCAATTTTCCCCCAGGCTTGTATGTGCATTCATACAATAAAAAACATCTAATGTAGTTGAAGAGGCAGAGGAGACGTGTGGAGATCGATCCGTGGTGCTCTGGTCCAGTTATTTCTGAGTGAGTTACACTCAAAAGAAAGAAATGAATTATGAACACCGCCAGAGAACAAACACTCCTCAGGCTGCAGAGTTTTCAAAGCTTTAAGTACACAGAGCTGAGCAGACTTTTTTAGCAGTGAATTCTCCTAAAACTGAAATAATAGATACATGGTAAAAAAAAAATAATATGGTCCAGAGATTTTAGAGAATTGCACAATCTGAGCAGGATGGCAGCTCTTAGAAATAAGCTTTTAAAGCTTATGAGGGTCAAGGAACAGGTCAGTTACATATTTTAAAGATACACTTGATGTTACACATGAAGGTACGACTCAATAGATGTCATTACTACATTACGAGGTGCCTGCAGGTATCAGACAGTAACATTTTTGTCTTTTAAAGACCTTTCAAGTCCAAGTATAAAGAAAATTCCAAATTTTATTTTGTTCTTTAATGGTGGAAAAAGAGAGGTTATTATTTGTTGAAATGTTTTTATTTTTTGATTACAGCTATCTTTTGAGTTATTCTCTGAGAGAATATGAACTGGGATTCAGTTTTGTCTCTTTTTTGGTACCATCACCCGGAGTCGCAAAAGTCATTTTATGGTTCTTTCATGTCAAAAACTGCCACAATAGTAACTGTGGAACAAATGCAACAAAACTTAAAATATCTTTTTCCGTGTTCACACAGTATACAGCACTATTCAATGACAGAGAGTATATAATTTAAAGCAGTGTTTCCTTTAGAAGTAAATAAATATATAAAGCGCCCCCTGTGTAAAGTAATTTAATTTTATCAACCATTAAAATATTGGGGAAATTGAAATAACAATATCTAGAACATGAACAACATGTTTCATGCATCTTACTCATGAGTTACTGATGTGTAAATGAAAAATGCAGGTTACTACTGAACGACACAACTCCTGCTACACTGACAGTAAACCCAAGAGCAAGATAGGCTTTGTAAATGTATTAGAATGATGCGTTTTCTTGAGGGGCAGCATCTGTTTTTCTTTTCTGCCTTGTCAAAAGTCTGTCAATCAAGTATTTTACATGTCAGCCTTCTGAATAAATCTTTCTAAACTAAATCTCAACAGCTTTCTTACTACAAGAGCACTCTTGTTTCCTTTTTGTTCCTTTATATGGGAGATGCAGTATAGTTTATATATGGGGATAACGGCACACACTTTCAGACAGTCCCTCCTGGAAAGCATTCAGTGTTTACGAAGCGGGTTTTCAAAGCTACTTGAGCACCCAAGTACTTCTGACGGAGCATACTGGTCCCTTAAGACTGGCTTTGGGTTTAACATCAAGATCTCTAACTCTGGGACTGAAATAATGTGACAAAATTAAAAAAACAAATAAAGTTAACTAAGCTTTTGAGAAAGCAGTATCTTTTGGTTCTCTTCCAGAAGTGTGATATTTACTGACTCACACATTTACACATTTACACATTTACACACACACACACACACACACACACACACACACACACACACACACACACACACACACACACACACACACACACACACACACACACACACACACACACACACACACACACTTCCTGTCTCACCCTGGTATGTGCGTGCTGGGGTCATCTTATTGTAGTCTTCTGACAGGATGAACTCCTAAAAGACAGGAAGTGGAGATAAATGTTCACACTGACTGAGGTTTCCAAATACATCTATAAATGGCAAAGTCTGTTACTGTGTTTAAATTCCAGTGTGAAAGTAATGCAGGCCTGTGCATAAGCCAGGCCTGTGCTTTCCTCTGAGGTCACCACCCATACTAAAACACATCGGGAAACTAGAAGTTTAAAATTTGTTCTGAGATGAAAATCCTAGAAATATTATATTATATTACTCTCTGATTTACTGTCTGATTGATTTTGTGTTGGGCCAACTTGTTACAAAACAACCGACTCCCTCAGTGAAATTCTCAAACAACAAAACAAAAACTGGACTGTACAAAAAGCTGTGTCTTAGAATAGACTGGCCTGTACTGTGTCATACAGTACTGTGTCATACAGTACAGGCTAGTCTAGTACAGTACAGTACAGTGCAACTCATGTCAGAGTTGTTTGTCAAAGAATCCCCCCACTAGCGACCGCAAGAGGCTGCAATGTTCATTACAACATACTGGTTATTTTGCTGTTCTTAGAGCTTTGCGAGTAATGAGGGTGGACCTAAAGGAAAGGCCACTGGGTCATTTAATTCACCCTCTGGGGAGCAAGACTGTTCTTAGTAAATTTGTGTGCAGGGAGGATGGAGGAGCTAGAGGAATGCCTTGGAAGCATGCTGAGTAGATTTCATGGCAATCTAACCATTCTTTTTTTTAGATAGTTGGTAATGGACCACAGTGTTGGTCAAGGGGAAAGTTTGACCCAACATTGCTGCGGGGGAGTAAATTTCATGGCATCCTGGCCAAAGTGCTGGGTGAACAAACGGACCGACCAACAAACTTTGAAACATTATCAGAGAGAAAGTTAGTAATTTAGATCTTTTAATTTCTAAAAAAATGTCTACATTTTAGGCATTGATTGGGTTACTGAATGGATTGCCATGAAATTATTTAATTATAATTATAAGACATTCATGGTGCCCGGAGAATGTATCCTACAGGCTTTTGGTGATCCCCTGACTTTTCATTTAGCGCCACCATGAGGTTGACGTTTGCGGTTTTGAGTGAGATGTCTCGACAGCTGTTGGATGAATTGTCATGAAATTTGGTTCAGACATTCATGCCCCCCTCAGGATGAATTGTAATGCTTTCGGCGATCCCTGAACTTCTCACAGAGGTGCACATTTTCCTAAATGAAAATTAGGATTCAATTCAGGAAGTATCTGACTAAAGACACAATTCTGTCCAATCTGCAAATGATCAAGGTTCCACACCACCTCAGCACAGCTAAAAGAGAAAAACTAAATTAGTGAGCAAGGTTTTCCTTGTGTGACAGCTCACAGTGACCTGACAAAGCTCTCATTCCAACTGAATAAACACACTCACCAGAAACATTCCTGTTGTACTGGAAAACAGTCAACACTTTCACCAAAATACATACAATTACAGCTGCATTCCATTTTATGTGCTAAAAGGCAGATGACAAATATCACGACGTTCCTGTCAACATACCAACAGAAATACAACCTACTGGGATGACATGTATCCTTCAGGTGATTAAGGACAAGAAACAGTCAACTAACAGTCTTCAGTTGAGGGAGGACAAGAAAAAAAATGGCAGAGGGTTGTGTTTGGAGGAGAAGCAGGTTGGTATTTGGACTTACACAGATACTTCCAGTATCCATTCCCACGGACAGCCTCCTGGTCTCTGGGTTAAAGGACATACAGGAGCTCGAAGCTGGAGACACAAAAACATGTAAGAATAATAGTGAACACTCAGCCTGCATGCGTGTGTGTGCGCATGTTATTGTTATTTTGGGAGACCTTTCCAATCTAAATTGCTTTTACATGTAAATTTGTATTGTTATGGTAATTTTATTGTCACTGATTATCCTCACGTTTTTGAAATCCATTTATGATATAAGAATTTAGCAGTGATACTACCGACAACAAATAATATGTAATGACACTTACAAATGTTACAAGTTCATTTTTGACAAAAAAAAAATCTAAGATCAACATACTTATTTTTTATGAGCTTTCAACTGCATTTCACGGTCTTCCTCAGTGGATGCAGTTTGCTCAGTTGACTGAAGTTCTATACCGAGGTCACGTGACGACAACTGAGTAAACTTCATCCACTGAGAAAGACCATGAGATGCAACTGAAAGCTATAGAAAAGCTAGGGAGTGGAACTTGAGTTGAGATTTGCGCCCCCAAAAATGCTCAAACGTAAATGTAAACTTGTCCATTCTCTCTGATGGTCAAACTATGTAATGAAGACACTGTTTCTAAATTACCTTTGGTATTTCTGCACTTCCATTTTCTTGCCGCTAATCGGCTGGCATATATGCTAAAATCAGCTGATAATATCAGCCAGATTTTATCAGTCTGGTTCTAATACTGAATGTGCTTCATTAGTTCTGATTCAACGTGCATCCCTTGAGCTTGATAGTGTCTACTGTCTGATGTGATCTAGACCAGGAACATAGTTAAATCATGTCCTCCAGCTATGTCAACTAGTTTGAAGTGTTGGTGGTGTACTGGAAGGCATTATTTTCAATGTGAGCAAAGCCATAACAAATAACAACAGAGTTTAATTAACATCTCTCTGAAGCAGTCTCGCACAATGTCAGCTGGGATTGGCTCAAGTCCCCCCAGTGACTCAAGGATAAGCGTGTATAGCTAATGGATGGATGGATGGATGGATGAAACAACACTTTAACCTTCACAACGGTCATACACAGGTGGTTTTGTTATTCTGTCGACCCCCTACAGGCTAATTGCTCAGTCCACAAATCATCTTAAACAGCTTCACTCCTCAGTCAGTGTCAATTTAGGTCTCTCAAGCGGAGCGTGTTTTGTTGTTTTGTTGACAGTCGGCCTTGGTGCAGTTTTTAGCATTTTCTTTGCTCATCTTGTTTATTTGAGCAATATTTGATTAAAAAGGAAATTAACTCTGCTAATGTATTCTTGTTTATACTGGGGGTTTTTGTGCATTGCAATTCCCACATTTAAATATACTTGAATAGCAGCAGCTTAATAATATCATAATCTATTTGTGTATAATGAGGTGTCTCTCAAAAACAACAAAACTGCTGTGAGGTCATCATGCAGAAACAAATACAGAAGCAGTGTTTAAACAGTTACCACATACAGTAGATACCAATTACATATAAATAGCAAAACATTTAGATTTGTCCTCTTTTACAAAAGCTTGTATCTTTTCTTGGCATATTGACTAATATTGTTGTATTGTATATTTTTGGACGGTTCAGTGTGAGACAGTACAAATATCTGAAGAACTTCTGTTGAAATCCCGTTTGGCGTATTTAAGGTGGTGAAAATAACCCCAAAACAAATATACTATAAATAATTTAGGCGTTTCTGTCAACCATTTAACCACTTTGGATAACAGTGTTCTGTTGCAATTTCCTGGACGTGTTGGCTGAGGTTTAGCAGACAAAGAAATATTAAACGTGGGGCCCTGAAATTTGACTTCATCTGAAAGTTTCCAGAGAGCACAACACACATGAAAAACACGAGCAACACAAATACCACTAGACCAAAACTCCATTCAGGAATCTATTAATGGTATATGTTAGCACATTTTAAGTAATTTCAGTCAACATTTTGACTGAATTCTGTCTGTAATTCTTGAAAGTAGTGATTACGGTGTTATCTTTTGCACACTCATTTCAGTTATTATATCAGTAAACTAAAATGTTTAACGCATGCAGCCTCTGGTAGTGCTATTGTAAGCTACAGATCTTGCTGATGGTAGCACGGGATTTCCTTCAGTTGCACAACTGGAGGGAAACAAGGGCAAACAGTGTCACAGACATACAGCACTGCAGTACTGAAGAGAGGAGAGTAAATGATCCTACAGGAGCTCAGACGCTGAATCTAATTTCAGGAGCAATTAAACTCCACGCTTTCATGTCATTCTGGGAAGAGGAGTCTGTGTGATTCATTATGTTCATTGTGATGAGGAGAGACGCTCACACAGAATGAAAACAAACAGAGGAGTGAACAAAAACAGGAATGAACAACAGGCATGTTCCAAGAAGTACATGTTATCTGGACAACTTTGCTGACTGAAGTTACATACTCATACATATTCATGACTTATTTCATTATACTGAACAAGCCACAGTCGGAGCCTTTCTTTTAAGATGTTGCCTTAAACCAAAGGCCATGAATCAAACACTTATAAACAGTATACGCACAGAAACATTTACATATACACATACAGGCAAAAAAGTAAGCAAGATTACTTACATGACATTGTGTGGTAGACACTGGGCCAGTACTGACCGCTGTCTCTCTTCAGCCATACCCGAATCGTCCTGTGGGTGAAACCATAACATTTTAGCATCTGCATTACCAAGAGCCCTCATGCCATCTGAGGTGTAACGCTAAATTCTTGATGTGTTGCATGCTCAAGTCACTCTGGGCTGCATGGCTACAGTTTCTCTTTGAAAAGTTTTCCTTTATCAACAGAAAGGCAAGGCAGTAAACAAACCCAACTTAATTTTCTCTGGTTCAAATCAGACTCCCCCTCCTGTTACATTCACCACTGCACCCCCGTACAACAACGGCAGGTAGGAAATAAAATTACCTGAGGCAATAGGGCATTAATTACCACTTCCACAATAACATTTATAGTGCCGTAAATGAGAATTAAATAACAACTACTGGAGAAACAATAATAAAACTTAACTCGCCAACATTTTATGGGGACGTAATCTACCACTCAGTGGCTTCGTCGTGGGACAGTTTGGACACCCCTGCATTACTGTCTCCTTTTCCCAGCTGGTAGGTTGCCAAGATGATGTACTACCATCTGGTTAGTTCATATTTTCAAGCTTTTCCCTGTAACACATTTTATTAACAGATCCCTCACTGAAATGTTCTAGGAGATAGACATGTGATAATTAGTATAACGATCTGGTCAGATTAGTTACACCACATAAATTAGTAAATATAAGTAATTAGGAAGACCTACATGTAATGGGTACAGTAACTGGGATTACACAGGCATTACAGGACATGCAACCTTTGAACATGCAGAGGCTCACACCCACCCTCAGGCACTTAGATGTCCATAGACTGGATACACACGCTTAGCGACCAAACAAGACACACACACACACACACAGCCCCAGGCAAGTGTAAAACTGGGAGAGTGAGGGAAGAAATTAAAGTATTCTAACTGGTGACCCAGTGTGGGGTCCCGAACCCAAGGTTGATAAACACAACATAATGTGAAATACACCAACAGCCCAGACTGCACAGAGGAGACCCTATATTTTTATTCTAAATGGGTGCATTTTTGGTAGCTAGCTAGCTAGCTAGCTAATGTTAGCCACTATTAAAAATGATCACAAGCAGCAGTTAAACCTGATAATCTACATTTTTATTGACGTCAACACTTGGTCATAATATGAAAAAAATCAAAGAGCATACTGTCGTTAGCTAGCATGTAATGTGCTGAAATCACTGTCTCAGCTGACACTTTTATAGAAATGTTAGGGAATGTTTTCTTCTATAACCATAAACCGTTGGGCTGTTTCTCCACACAAACGGCTTTGAAATTATTAAACCAGACGGGGGCAAGAACTCAGTCAATGACCGGCAGGAGAGGGGACATTTGGGGGGGGGAAACAAGGCAGGTGACGGTTGTAAAAATGGGATTTTAGCCGCCGTACAGCTCGCAGCTTAACGTACCTGTCCTCAGACACGCTGATAACGCCGTCTTCCTTGGGAATGATGACCGCTGTGCTCACAACATCTTGGAAAGCCTCGATTTTGCTCAGCAGACATGGCTTCCGAGCCTGCGGTTGGGGCTGAATTTCGGCCGCCATGGGTTGGTGGTGCACAAACCTCCGTCTACGGTTCTGGCTCCGGGAAACATAACCCACCCCGGTGCGAGAGCAGATCCTCGGCTAGGAGCAGCTAGCTAGCTGTCAGCAGGCAGCACACGGTGTTGTGACGGCTGCCAGAGATGCTGCCAGTCAGCTGACAACACACACACACACACACACACACACACACACCCGATAACAGCCAGAACCACGCATTTTCTCTGGACAAAATAAGACTTCCGGTCGAATTTAATTTAATTTTTTCGATTTATATTTTCAAAATAAAGGCGTCATCTCTAAAACTCAAACATATTTTAAATCTTTATTTTCAGTCTAGTACAGCTTGAGGTTTTGTGGTAATACACACAAAAATCTGAGCAGATTTTAGCAATACCATTTAAAAGTGTGATACAGTAGAATCTCAAATGAACAATGTAATTAAATAGCAGCTCATTATTAAACTCGTCATAATGATACCACTTTCTGATAAATTGCCCTTTATAAATGGTTTATAAGCAGCAATTAATGGCTTTCTTAAGGGGTACTCCAGTGATTTAGTATTGCTCTTCCATAAAGTTAGGGGACTCACAAGAGAAACATTTAAAAAAGGATGGTCAGTGGTCAAGTGAAGCAGCAGAGGCTGAGATATACTGACTTTTACTCCCTAGAATGGGTCGAGTTCCAAAAACATTGGATCCTACATTTCCCACAATGCAACTTGATAGTTTTCATTAGATCCTTCCGTTCTGGTGAATTCACATGCCCTACGAACTCCACACCCTGCTAGTAACTCAGGCTCCTGATAGTTTGTAGTCCACCCAAGGCCAAAGACATTACACGCCTGTTTTGCAGTTTTCCAGGCTGAGTAGAAATAACCATGAATTTGATGTGAAATTGATTGCCTTTTTGAAATTTAATATTAAAGTAAATATGAATTATTAAATATATAGAGTAATTACTTTTTATTAAGGACTAGCTAACATTTGTAACTTCTAACCTGATGACTTTTTGAAAAGAATGAAACCACCATGGACATTTCACCTATCCTGTACTGTTCTCTCTACATTTTTACTATTTTAAGTGTCGATGGCGGATTTACAGCTAGCCATACTCAATGTATATGTCACAGAGTAGCAGCAATGACTGACAAACTGTACAGTTCCCAACTTACTGTATTCAATATAATGAATACAACATAAGCACCCTCTATGTTTGGCTGCTTTTATGTTGAAGGAAAAGGTAGCTTTACAATTTTAACTGACAGACCAACACAGTGATCAAGGCTATTTGACAGCAAAAGATCACACTTCCGGCTATGACTTTCATAGTAAAACCCTTACTGGTAATCATGTATGGTTTGGTAATGTTTTTGATCAAAGCAAAGTATTATCGAGAAACAAATAGTTTGTGTTTAAGTGTGTTGGGGTGTTTACGTGTTGTATGCTAACAAAAAAAAACACAACAATGTGACACATCATATGAAAACACTTTAATTTAGTACCTCTTGTAGACTGTTTTGTTTACAAAAAGTCGTGAAACACAAGGACAATTATTTCCGGTCACATTTTATCTGGACTTCAGAATAAAGGTCTAAAACTAGTAAAGTATAAGTAAAAGTACAATCTGAATCTGCAAAGTTATTAGTAACTACTGTCAAATAATTGTAGTGGAGTACAAGTACAGTGTTTTTCTCTCAAATATATTGAAGTCAGAGTAGCACAAATGGAAACAAAGTACATGGCTGCTTGGTTACTTACCACTCCACCACTGACTCTGAATACACACCATATAATCAGCTGGTTTACACTGGCAATAAATGTCAATATACCTGGTGTACTATCTTCCCCCGTAGATACCATTATTTCGGCCTACACCGTCTACATAAATAATTTTATTCTGAAAAATGTATCAGTGACACACCGGGAAATGAACTGTTGTAAGTGTGTTGCTTCAGAAAACTGTGTCAAACAAGAGGCAATAGACCGTCCTCCTCTTTGCTATCGCCTGCCACCGGATGGTTTCCTCTTATTTTTGCGGAAGTGATGATATTTTCCAAGGAGCTACATTATGTAAATTGTATTGCACAATCGTGCACGTCTGGCTGGGTGTCATGTTGCATTAAGAGTGGACTAATCAGCCAGGGTGATGTGTAGCCTGTTGGAGATCAGTTGAAATCATTCACAAGTGTGTGGTAAATTAGTTGAGACATATTATCTCACATAACTACATGTTTATGTAAATCCAACTGATAGGAAGCAACAACTACTGCTTATATGTAACTAAACATAACTTATTAAATCTCTTTTCAGATGAATGCAGTTTTAATTTCTTATTTTTAGGGCTGTAGTTTATTGCACACACAAGTAATAAAGACCATCTTAGAGCTGTAGGGTGTGTGAGTGCGTGCGCGCGCATGTCAATCCCTTGCAGCGACTATTCAGTTAAACCTTCAGTCTTCCTTCAGATCGTTTTGCAGAAAGGGCAGTCTTAATTTGATAATCACATGAAAACCAAGTGCCATAGTGCCAGCGAGTAGTTTTTGTGTACACTGGGTGCATTCCCGTGTAAATATTTCACTGCTTTTTGTTTGATATTGTCTGTCTTTGCCTTCAGTTTTCTCTCTAGTCTTTAGGGGTTGTCTCTCTCAGTAGCCCACGCCCGTGCATAGGATGAAGTAAATGTTGATTATGTAATCAGATCTCATGGCAGACACAGGCTCATTCTTAAATAATATGTTCTCAAACAACTAAAGTAATGCTCCGAAAAAGAGCGCGTCGCCACATATATTGCATTCTTAAACACATAATGCATGTACGGAATATTTTCCTCGCATTCCTGCCTCTCAGGCAAGCAAGCATGCGCATGAGACGCTCAGCTTTGGCCTAATTTGGATATGGTAATAAGTGGCTTCAGATAGCCAATGAGGGGCAAGTATTCGTACACGTGACGCTGAAAGACCGCTTGGGAGGCGGGGTCAAGCGCGGAGCTTAGGTTAAAACCAGTGGACAAGGCACAGCGCATTCAGTGTAGGGAGAAACAGGGACTCACTATGAGGGGGAACTTTGTTACTATGAAACTTAGGAATATTTGCAAAATATTGTAAAAATTATCAAAATCCCTCGTGAATCAATAACCTGCCCCTAGGGTTTGAGGTTTTTAGTTTAGTTTGCCCGGAAAGGGCTTCTACACTCACTATTCTTACACTTTTTTGAAAGAATGTGTGAGACAGACAGTTAGCCAGCTAGCTAGCTAGCTGAGAGGTGATACAGGCGGCAGGAGAACAAAAGATTTTTTTGCGTTTTGGCCGGTTGTACTGACACCAAGTCCATGCAGAACGTGTCATTACCATCACAATGCCCGTTTTACTTTTTCTGATAGACACGTCCGCTTCAATGAACCAGCGCACCCATCTGGGCACTACCTATCTGGACATAGCAAAAGGCGCTGTTGAGACTTTTATGAAGGTACTGTAACCACGGGACACATTAATATTGGGAGATCCCGAGCGGGATTGCGGTTCAGATCATCATTGTACTGTTGCAAGCTCGCCTGTCAAACCTGATCTCTCCGATAACCGTAAATAATTCTCTACTATTTCCACAGCTCAGAGGGAGAGATCCGGCGAGCCGAGGGGACCGGTATATGTTGGTAAATTTTGAAGACGTTCCGTTCGGGATAAAGGTAGAGTTTGTTTTCGGGTCATGTCCAGCTTTACATTGCGCAGATTGACTGTCCCTCCATCGCTCCACCACGTTGTGATCACTACATCAATTGTGTAGAGAAAATCTTCAGGAGGAGCTTTCATACCCCTTTTAAAACATGGCCGACATTTTGTTTCAATGTGAGCAGCAAGGAACTCTGGGTGTTATTTATACAGCGAGGTGATATCTGGGGGGATGAGGAGGAGGAGGAGGAGGAGAAGGAGAGGGTGATAGACTAGCTTACTTTACTTGTTTAGACCAAATTGCCACTTTAGTCCCCGCACACACTGCGACTTTGCCACTTTGTAATTTATGATCCCAGGCCGGCCGCACTAGCCTGGAAGAAACGGATCAAGGTCTTGGCTGCAGTGCTGTCAAATTATTGGCTTGATAGAGAGGAAGCGACCTATATCTATGTTTATCAGTTCTTAATCATAATAAAAACATTCAAGATGACCATTGACTTCTGTAGAAGTTGCCTGGTGTTCACAACAGTGGGGTAGTTGTGTATCTTTATGTGTGTTTTTAACCAAATGTTTTGTTTTGCTTTTGTTTTCTTTTCAGGCTGGATGGAAAGAGAGCCATGCCACATTCATGACAGAGTTGAGAAACCTCCAAGCAAACGGACTCACAACTATCGGCCAGTCCTTGAGGACCGCTTTTGATTTACTCAATCTCAATAGATTAGTGACTGGGATAGACAACTATGGACAGGTATGTAGTACTGAAGAGGCAGAGAGGAAATCAGGTTTATAAAGTGTTATGACAAGATGCTATATGCCCCCCACAGACCCCCTTCACCCACCCCCTGCTTCCCTTACCCTATCCCCAGTCTTACAAGCATCAACCACCTGCATACTGTGACCCCACA
Organism: Enoplosus armatus; assembly: GCF_043641665.1. NCBI lineage: Eukaryota > Metazoa > Chordata > Actinopteri > Centrarchiformes > Enoplosidae > Enoplosus > Enoplosus armatus. The sequence goes on along the minus strand of NC_092190.1, from coordinate 6,352,210 downwards.
CACTTTCAGTCATGTGCTCATGACACAAACATAACAGCAACGAGGTAAAAAAAGAAGACAGGAACAACTTTATTGTTTACACCTTTGTTTTGGTGACTTTAGTTTGTTACATACTGACACTATGCTCAAAATCATGGATAGCTTCATGCTAATATTTTTAGATGTACAGTGATTAGAACATTAAACCCTATGAGTGCTTGATGTATTTAGAATTTGAAGATCTCTTACAGCCTTAGGGGGGTAAATAATTAATGAGGTCTGCAAAGATATGCACCCAAGTTGTTATTTTATTAGGTACACCTACCTAAAACTAATGCACTCTTATTCAACACGTCTGCTTTAAATCCTACCTTTAATAAGGGTTGTAATGTTTAGTTTTGTTGAAGCTGTTTTTAAAGAGGTGTTTATTCAACTTAATGGTCAAGTCGGAGGTGAATTGTGTTGCGTTATCCAGAGAGGTGTTTCTAATATTTAGTCTACCCTCACTGAATTAATTAATTAAATGGGGTGGATAAAATATTTGAAACGCCTCTCAGAGTAAAGCCTCTGAAATGACCATAAAGGTGCATCAACACCTCTCTGAAACAGTTTAAACAAAAACTAAACATCACAACCTTCATAAAGTTATGATTTATTGCTGGGCTGTTGCTTAGACTGCATAATGTTTTGCTAGGTAGAACTAAACAAACTGGTAACTTAGTGTCATTTCTTGTTTGCCAGAGGACCTTTTAAACTTTCTATAATGATTTGAGTTTAATGGCACTCTGCCTTGATAAGCACATTCCCAAGCTTTTTGTAAAAAAAAGATTTTTTTTACATTTTACTTGAAAGTCTATGTGTTACTGATGCTGAGATTTAGACAGATTTGTAAAGTTCTGTAACTGGGCTTGTTTTATTTCTCTTCAAGTTGGCAGCAAACATAGTTTGGGGATTTATCTCACAAGAAAGTCTTTGAATTATTTCAACATTCTGTTCACAAGATCGTGAATGTTAGGATATTAAAGGAACGGCTTAACAATGTGAGACCGCAAGCTAAAGAAGAGGTGCACTTTAAACTAGAAATCATAGACGTTGTTTCCATTGTGTTGCACAACTCTGTTTTAATTTGTGAATTTGAAACAAGCCTCTCCTCCAGCTGAACAACAGAGTAGGGCTCATTCACAGCTGGAAGCCTGCCTTCACATAAGAATAATTGGGACTGAATATGGCATACAAATATTTGTTGAACCCACAGTCTGTAACTAATTCAATGTTACTGGCCCGGTACCAAAAAGTGCCGCCTAACGACATCACCAGTTTAATTCTGTGGTCAGATTTCCAGTTTAGGGAGGTAGTTTTTGGAAGTAAAGCTATGTGAGAGGGCGGTATGAAAGATAGAAATAGTGAGATTATTCTTATCAGCCTAATGACTTATCTGCAACAGATGACAAAGTCTTCTTTCATCATGCTACTTACTGCGTAGTGTAACACAAAGTGACCAATCTGTCCTGATTTAGTCTCATTAGAAAGGAAAAAACAACAACAACAGAAAACCGCTCACAGGAGACGTATCACATCGTAAGATTTTCCTGTCTTCTGTCCAGCATCTGGAAATGAGTTGCAGTTTTCTGCCAGGGGAACAGAATAGTCTTTATTAATGTAAGCTTTAAAGTCTAGTCCGTACCCAGTTTGACTGCTAGGTGAGTCTGCAGGCTTGTGGTTGATATAGAATCTGGACATCTGTTTTCCAGCGTGGAGGTAAGTAGGGAGGATGGGAGCAATAGTGACGGTTTAACTAGCATTTCCTAACAAATGGAAGATCCCCACCATCCCGGGTAATGCATACATGCAGCATACATAATGCATGGCAGACGCACTCGGGGAGTTTGAATGTCAAATGCAAACCACACTGGCAGATCTGGACACAGACGTATGCCTGTGAACACAAACAGCACATGCTGACGGTCAAGGTTACTGTGTCCTGCACCGGCTACCGGTGACCTCAAATGACAGGTTTACAGTATTTATAATATAATGACCTGGTCTCTCCTGTTAGAGAGAGAATTATCAATCCTTTAATAATCCGTTATAATATTAAATAATAATGGGAAATGTCTGTCACAGTTTACCATAACCCAAAGTGACGTCTTCATATTGCTTCTTTTGTCCGACCAACTGTCCAAAACCCACAGATATTCAGTTTACAATCATATAAAACTGAAGAAAGCAGCAAATCCTCACATTTGAGAAGCCAGAATCACTAAATGTTTAGCATTTTTGCTTTATAAATGGCTTAAACAATCAATTTATCACATTTTATGTCATAATTTTCAGTTTATTGATTCATTGACTAATTGTTTTTAGTACTACACTGATGCGTCACATCCTTTGTGAGCTGTTTTTTTTTTTTATTAGTCTTTGTTTCCTTTTAAGTGAAGTTTAACCAGTTTGCTAGAAGGAAGTAGAACAAGTGCTCTTCCGCATAAAAACGAATTTGTTTATGAGCATATTATGTTATGTTAAGCATTTGAGAGCAAGAGTCACATTTACACTAATGATGTTGGGGAAGCCTGTTTATACTGTCCTAGTCATTTAGTTATACCCATAGTCGTTTGATTAAAGCAGAACATGAGGCACAAATGTTAGTGATAAACCTAATTTCCTCTGAACTTGGACAAAATCTGTCATTTCAAGTTTACGAGCAGAAAAGCAGTCCGGTCGAACCTTTTCAGGCGCAGCTCTTTTCTTTGAGCAGTCAAAAGTGACAAAGGTTTCATCAGCGCTCTGATGACTACACACACGTTTTATCAGTGCTTTTCTGTCTCAATTAGCTTCAACAGCTGTGAATCAAAGCCAAGCCAAAGTGACGCAGTAGCTTGTGCTCGGTTCGCTTTGTAATTGAAGTATCCCGTCTAATAACTCACTATTGTCCGCTTTTCTTTCCAATTTAATTAATAATGAAAAGTCAACTTTGATTTTTCATCCCCATGTTTGTAAGTGCTCAAGGTGCAAGACGTTCAGTGGGGCAGAGAGCTGGAGAGGGGGGAAGACAAAGGGGAGTAAAGCTGTGGGGAGTTAATATTGCCCTGGAGTGCTTCTCTCTACAGTAACAAAGAGCCCTCCAGGTTGCCAGGCATCTGAGATGACTCTCCCCTGGGAGATGAAGAGTATGGAGGTAGAGAGGCAGCCAGCCGGCGGGTAATCCTGACACTGTTTTGTTAAGAGAGCATTGAAAGAGTGGCAGAAAGAGAGGACAGGATAGGATGCAAGGAAATTATATGGCCGGTGATGTTTGGTTGCAAGTTAAGATGTCAGCGGGGGTGATAAACAGGGCTCTAATGGATCTCCATCAGTCTGGCATTGTGTTTCAGTGCTGTTTCAGATGGACTTGGCTGTGGCTTAATACCTAGACAGCCTGTCTATGAAGTCAGCTAAAAATGATTAGGGCTTCAATTACCAATAAGTTTTATTGTCCATTTGTGTTGATCATTTTCTCGCTTAACAAAGAAGCAAATCTCCACATTTGAGTAGCTGAAACCAGCAAATGTTTTTGCTTGAAATTTGACTTGATTCGACTAATCAATTAATCGACTTATCATTTCAGCTCTACAAGTGATGATACATTGACCTGACTGTAGTGTAGATTACAGCAGAGCTGGTTGCTGGTCTGTATCGTCACTATGGACTGATGTGATGTCCCATAATCTAATTTCAATAGCTGTATTTGGCTTCAACACCTAATTGCATAGCAACAGTAAAAGCTAAGTGAGCTGATGTGACACGAATTAAATCGTCCAACGTCTGGCAAGTTAGCGTCGTCGCCGACTCATTAGCATGCTAAGAAAGTGCTCGATATCATAAAGGGATTTTGGGGAGGACAAAAAAAAATAGCCAGGTTGTCATGGATACCTACAGTACAGTGGATCTTGGAGGCATCCTGCTCTGTTTACTTTGGGCTGTTTGTGAAACTGGACAGATCCATCATTCAGCAGAAACCACAGCCTACAGGTAGAGTCCAAACCCGAGTGGGTCCACATCCATTAATAATTGCACTGCTGTCAAAACAGGACGGCCTTCATGATGTCTCTGTATGACTCTGCAGTGAGGTCCAGTGTGCTGACAGGACTTGTCGGGCTGCATTGAGGTTTTAGACTGTTAACTCACGGAGTTATTCTTTGGCCTCTTGTGGAGATCCCACAGGGCTGATGCATAGTGATAAATGCAGTGCTGCTCCACTTTCATTTTATCAGTGTGGAGTGCTGGTGTCATGAAATATTGTGGTTTCACACAGATCCTCAGGTAATGTACTCTGCCGTTGTGGAGGATAGAGAGAACATATACTGCAGATCCACACTAATACTGGTCTCCAATGTATAGATGTAGGCACACTGTACTAAAGACTACTCTTACTGTTCCCTCTTATTATTCCCTTGAGGTTCTCTCTTTCACACACCCACTCACTTAAAATAGATCCCATGTAAGTTATCTATATAATGAGACGTTATCTATGCTCATTTATGCCTCAGACTTTCAAGTGCTATAAATATACAGCTGCTAAACTCTGAATTTTGCCATAAATGCACTTAGCTTTGTCTGCTCGTGTTTTTAGTTTTTAAATCATGAATATGTCTTAATTTTCTCTTCGCAGGGAAGGAATCCCTTTTTCCTCGAGCCCGCCATCATAATCACCATCAGTGACGGCAACAAGTTGACGAGCGGCGGCGGAGTCCAAGACGAGGTCAGCCACAATCTCCCCGGCCAATCAGGAGTGCTTCCTGCTTGGTTGGATGACAACTCAGTCTGATCCCACCACCATGCAGACAATGTTCACTATAACACAAGCATCTATTACTTCAATCATCAATCAAACCATTCCCTATTATCTGTCACTATGGAAGCTAAAATTAAATTCACATAACTGCTGTTATTTAGTATTTTCAATAGTTAGAATTATCCCATGACTTTGTAAAGCGAAACAGACCGGCCATATTGTCCGCTCATATATCTGACCTGTCTACAAACTTAAATATCATGACCTTAAGAAGAAAAATTGAACTGTAATGTAGTCAGTTTTAGCTTTTGAGTCACGTCGTGATTAGGTTTGCAGTCAACAGTAGTTTTATTATCAATTTAATCTGACGATAACTTCCTTCATTAATCATTCAATCTATTGAGTGTCAGAAAATCGTAAAGAAAATACCCCTCACAACTTCCCAAAGCCCAAGTTTTCACATTCAAGGTGCTTGTTTTATGTGACCAACAGTCAAAAACCAAAAGATGTTCAATTTAGTATCATAAAAGACTAAGAAAACCAGCAGTTATTTACATTTCAGAACCCACAACAGTGCACAGTGCATTTGTTTTGACTAATCAATTAATCCTTTGGTCTTTAAAATGTTAGAGTTCACAAATTGTTATCTCTATCATCCATGTTGAGTATTTCTGCTGCTGCTCCCTGTGTGAGATGGAGAGGACTCTTATTAAGCCATGTTGTCAGTTTTGTAGCTCGAGAAGCAAAACTCACGGAGGTCAAACACATACAATTAAGTCCTTGATTCTGCAGCCACAGTCTAATTCATGGCTTCTGTGATAATTCCAGGTTTGTGCTTGTTCAGACTGGGCACAAGTTACCAAGTGACGTTTGGTGGGCAAGTTTGACTTTAATTGCAACTCTTTTCTCTGAAAGTCTGTGCTGCCTAAGAACTGTCTGAAAAGAAAATTTATGACAAAATCAGAATCTGTGTTTTTCGGAGAGAAGCCTGTTACTGTGAGAGGATGATGAATCGACACTAAAATCTTTTAACAGCTGTCAGTTTGCAGTGGGTGTCTGCTTAAATGTTTTGAAGCGTTAATTGTTGTTGTTTAATTACCAAATTTAGATCTGCTTTTGTATACTTGATGAAAACCTGGACTAGAATATAATCTAAATCTTCTATGTTGCTATATATATATTGTAATAGCAATATGTTCTGGATGTAGTGCATTTTCTGCAAACGGTCTAAAGATAAGAATATCTGTTTTCGGACAATGCAGTGAATTAAATACCTGATAAATTAAGGCACTCAGTATCATCATACTGTCCAACTCTAAGCAACACTCGCACATTGTCTCTAGTTATGATCCATGGTTTATTTTGTCATTGACACTCAACCATCTGTTTCTCTCCTCCACTGTCCAGCTCCATCTCCCTCTCACCACCCCACTGCCGGGTAGCGAGCTGACCAAGGAGCCCTTCCGCTGGGACCAGCGACTGTTCGCTCTGGTGCTGCGCATCCCTGGCAATGCTTCGGTGGAGCCTGAACCCCTCGGTGGCGTCCCGCCTGACGATTCTCCCATCACCCCTATGTGTGAGGTCACTGGAGGTATGTGAACTGAGAACAAGCTGTCGTTTAGTTAATGTCTAATATGTGTTTGTAGAGTGCATTGCTTAAGGAGGCACTCCACCGATTTTACAGATAAAAGTCAGTTTACTTGTCATGAGGAGTCACTCAGACTACTCAGCCTGTGAACCCAGTTGTAATATCGTCTGTTGCTCTGAAAGACATTAGTCAAGCCTGAGAAAATATCAGCGTTATCTTGCGTTAGACTTCAAACATTTGACATAAAACCGGTGTTATAAACTAGGGGAATGAAAGATGAGGGTATTTAACAGGCAGCAAAGGTTTAATGAAAGATGCTATTGAGTTGCATTATGGGAATTGTAGGATCCAGTGTTTTTGAACATTCTTCCTTTAATCGGTCTCTTACAAGTCTCTAGACTTTATTTAAGCGCAATAGGAAATCACGAGTAGTTTTTCTAAATAAAGTGAAGCCATTATGGAATTTACCCAGAGCATCCTTTTCTTTATTACTTAGTCTCCAAACAAAGAGGAATATTTTCAGATTGTCTTAATTGCTGAAGTTAAGTTGGTGATAATAATGACTTTTTTTTGTTATCGTATCATAAATATAAATGTGCCCAGCCTGCATAGGCTTACAAAACATTACAAATTGCTATAAACCAGGTCCAGCATGTAGCCCATACATTTTCAAATAATATTACAAACAGTCCAGAAATTGAGAAAACCAATTAACATAATTTACATAATTAGATTTAGATGCCTTTGGGTCAGCAGCATTTATAAATTATTCAAGAAGTATATGTAATTGTTACCTGCAAGAGAAATAAAAGCAAAGACCACATAGTCATTCTTATCTTCTTATTGAAGCGTCACAGACAGCTGGCTAATGGAAAGACATCACAGTTAATTCAGTCTTTGATCATCTGTACACCAGAACTTTTTTGTCACTTGTTATTGATCGCAAATTACCATGATGTATTTTATTTTGTGTAGCCAATTATTTGTAAATGGATGTCATTATAACCTTATTTTGGAAAAACATCATAGACGTATTCCTCTTGGGAGTGACACAAGCCTAATTTCTACAGCAGAGCTGGGTGGAACATGCTGGGACAAGCTCAAAGTATTTATAACACCAGATCAAAATAGCTATTTGTTTAATGCATTCCGTTGCACAGCTGATGTATCATCTCTATCATTACAAAGAACGAGGAGAATAATGGGTGTGTGGGGCTTTTTTGTTTTTTTGATGGAAAAAACTTAGTGATAGAGAGAAAGCTCGCCTTGACATCTGTTTTTCACTCCAGCGAGGGACCGCCCCGAGCTCTGTCTCAGCACCGTCTTGCTCAACAATCAGAGTTACTTGTGTTTACAGGTTTGCCAGTGGGAGCTGAACAACCCGGTACAAACAGCATGCTCTTGTTTTAACCACTGAGCAGTTGAGGAGGGGTTTAGGGCTTTGCTCAACACTTCAGGAGTAATTGTTTGATTAAGGTTAGAAAGCCCCGATTTTCCCACCTGGTTCAGAATTGAAAGTGTCGAGATACGTTCAGGACATAGATTTCAACCTGTAATCCCCCCCCCCCCCCATTCCGGCTGTGGAATAAGCCAAACCCTGACTGCCTACCGACCAGTTTTAAAGAACATCCACTTATAGAAGTAGACTTTCATCCCTCCTGTCTTCAGTCCTCATGCTGCCTGGTTGTGGAAGCAGCTGGCAGGAGGAACAGACTAGAATGATGCTGATGGTTAAGATTAACACACACACACACACACACACACACACACACACACACATAGAGAGAGAGAGAGAGAGAGAGCCGAGCACGCCAAAGCTCTGTGTGGCAGGCGGTGGTGCTGAATGCAGAACATGACACAGCTCCATTGTCAGTGACAGTCTACAGTACATGCTGCCTGTCCATTACTGCTGATGGCAGACCTGACACAAAGCCACGGCCTATTGAAATGAGTGAGTGAATGGGTGCATAACAAGGTCATTAGAGGTGAAGTTGGAGGCAGTAAATGGCCAGAGGGCTGAATTAGACTAATCAGTAGTAGCTTTGTAAAACAGTGTGTCTGATTCATGTGACCTTTGCTGCCCGCTGACTGATGCTGTGACAAAAAAACTCAAGCAGCCTCAGAGCTACATCTCACGCAAATGCACCTCTTTCAATGCTGTTAACATCTAGTGAGTGTAAAGGACTGATAGGGCTCCATAAAGATGAGTACAGTGTTGAGTAGAGAGCTCTTGAAATTGCACTGCAGTCTCTATAGTCAGGCACTGCAGTGTTATGAATTAAAATAAGAGGACTCTACATTCAAATAGTATCATGCGCTTTTTACCCAGCAGTATTTTCAGGTGGGTGATAAAACCAGATCCATAATGGTGCCAGGCTTCAGAACCCAAACCTAACCATGAATTTGAGTTGGTAAAATACTCGTTAAGTCTTGAATCTTTTCTCACAAGAAAAGCAATATGCAAAACATTCAGGTAGTTATTTATCTAACTAATAGGGCTGATATTGGCACTGATCTTCATTTTGGGTCGACTTGATTCGCCTGAGATTCAGAAACATCACATAAATGCCAAAATAAATGTCAAAGTGCTTCTCAGAATTTATTCCTGAAACCTTTTTGTCTATGCTGTAATAACTTAACACAGTGTGGACATTTTACTCATCATGTGGCACACACTGCACCATTTGTGACGAGTAACCACAATTAACATTTAATGCAAATGTAGAAATATTCACTGAGTAATGGCACAGATGGAAAGATCAAAGGTCTTTTTTGGATCTTTCAACTGAAAATGTCAATTAATCAGAAAGTTAAAACCTTTTACCAAAGGACTACTAGATGAGAATATGTAATCTGTCTTTCAAAACCTGAGCTTTAGTTGTTTGAATGTTAATCTTTGAGTTTTAGTCATTTATTTTATAGATTTATAAAACTGCATTAATGAACATTGTAACTACAATTAACTCTGACTACATGTAATGTGAAAGTGGGCGCTCATTGTGACAAACCCACAGAGCTTTATCACCCATCTTTGTAGTTCCCCTCAGCTCTGTGGAGCCTTCCAGCCTCTTTTAGCGCAGTATTTTGCTTTTTATGGCTAATTTACTGTGTGATTCGGCGTTAACCCTGTTCCTGCAGCAGCAGGCAGCTGTTTACAGCAAACAAGCCCTCATGAACCCACTGCGCACTACCTGCTCAGCAAAAAAGGGCAGACAGACCAAGTTAGTGAAGCTAGTGAAGAGCCAGATATTTTTTCTCAGGTGTCGGTTGAGCTAAAAAGAGTGTGAATATATTAATATATGAATATTAAATTCATCAGGCGACCAGAAATGTCATTCCAAATGAATATTTCTCCATATCTGACGGATGTGTTCTAATGGCAATGTTAACACGCCAACGCATTCATTGGGACTTGACAATATGAGAAATGTTGTTCTTTCAGCTTGTTCCACTGCCCCCTAGTGGCCAAACATTAGTTAATGCAGCCTTAAAAAAAGCTGTTAAAAGCTAAACCTAAATAGACTTTAAAGGATTTAGTTATAATAGGTGGATTCAGTACTTCATTCATATTCAGTTAAAAGCCATTGAACTCCAACCCTATAACATGGTGTATATATGTTGTGTGTGTCTGTGTGTTGCAGGACGTTCCTACAGCGTGTTCTCTCAGCGTATGTTGAATCAGTGTCTGGAGTCTCTGGTGCAGAAAATCCAGAGTGGAGTGGTGATAAACTTTGAGAAGACTGGGCCCGACCCTCCTCCTTTAGAGGGTAAGAGACACATTTGTTTGTCTTAATGAAATTTATTCCAGACTCTATTTCTAAAAGACATTTTTGACACCTGCTGCACTGAATCTGTTTGATTAGTAGCGAATCTCTTTGCTCTCTCCCACTCGCCGTTTTTTTTATAATCCTCTCTGAGCTTTTCTTTACTGCTGTTCATAAACAGCTGGTGGATGCCACAGTTTAAATCCCCACCTTCATATTTTAACTGCCTACACATGGTTACATTCATTTTGTTGTGTTTTCATACCTCACAAGCACCTTCTTGTCTTTAACTGCTGAGGGTTGTTTTACCCGTACTGTATGTGTCTGTCCAGACGCTCCAGCTGAGGCGTTGAAGTCCGGTCCACAGCCTTGGCATTGCTGTCACAAGCTGATCTACGTACGACCCAACCCTAAAACCGGTGTCCCCATCGGTCACTGGCCCATCCCTGAGGCCTTCTGGCCGGACCAGAACTCCCCCACGCTGGTAAGAAACTTAGGGAGGAATCAACAAAACTAAATCACAGGAGAACGTACCTGTGATATATATATATATATATATATGTTTGTTCACATGGACACTCAACACAAAGTCAGACAACATGGACTATAACAGTATTTACCTCTCCCTCAGCCCCCCCGCTCAGCCCACCCTCACGTTCGCTTCTCCTGTCTGGACGCGGAGCCCATGGTGATAGACAAGGTGCCCTTCGACAAGTACGAGCTGGAGCCTTCGCCTCTCACGCAGTACATTTTGGAGAGGAAGTCCCCGCACACCTGCTGGCAGGTACAGCTCTATCACACAACACAACACAACACAACACAAACAAACACTTTGTGAGAATGGACTTCAACATTAAAGCTGAAATCCACAGTGTTTTTTAACATTTGCACCTGGTGGTCCGAGGACAGTTTCATTCTGTCACATAGCTGGATACTAACAGTGATGAAATGAATGCAAGTGGAAGAATTAGTGATTTCTGAGCAACTGAACTGTACATGTTGACATGCTAACATGTTTAATTATGCATACTAAATATCAGCAAGCTAAGCTAATGTTAGTGTACCAATATAAAATGTTACAGGCTAAACGTCAGCGTGTTAACATCCAGGAGTTTTTCAAATGTACGTGAACATGCTAACTCAAGCTATGCTAACATGCTAACAACAGCAGCTCAAAGAACAGCCGGGCTACAGTGCACCTGAGGCTGAGAAAGTCCAGCTTAGACATGGTCTTTCCTCTGCAGCGGCTACAGTTCAATGCATAAATGGAAATGCTTTCTTGATGTTATAGTAAGACATGCGCAGCTTTCATAGGCTGTGTCCTACTTAGCCGTGTTGAATGTGTGACAGAGGTTAGTTGAGGTGAAAACATGAGCTGAAAAATCGCAGAGGGAGTGCTGAAAGTGCATTCATCTTTTTAAAGAGGGAGTTCATACTTTCCAGCATTAGGTGTGTGGGTGACCCACTGGTAGTGATGTTAATGCATGGATGTGGTTTAAGCTACAGAGTCATATCCCAAAAAACCAGCAGCTTGTCAAACAGAATTGAACAGCAGCTTATTGAGCCAGTTAACAAAAAACACCTACATGTCTGCAGGTTTTTGTTTGCTGGTTGAAGAGTTCTAATGTCACCACACATGAATTGATTTTCTCTCTGTCTGTCTTTTAGGTGTTTGTATGTAACAGTGCCAAGTACAGCGACCTGGGCCAACCCTTCGGCTACTTAAAGGCCAGCACAGCTCTGAACTGTGTCAACCTGTTTGTGATGCCCTACAACTACCCCGTGCTGCTGCCACTTCTGGGTAAGACTGATGGATCCCTCATTTTTACTGTCATCATATGTGCTCCTGTGACATAATTACTCCTGGCAATGTCCCATTATTTTAGAATATTAGTAATTTATAGTGAAGTACTACTTGAGTCATGGTATGCTCTTTGTTTTTGTGTCATATGTGCTATTATAGTAAGAGGATTATTATCAGTTTAGGCAATAAATCCATTATGATTGGCTTGAGAAAATGGAATTAATCTCTGAAAAAGTGTGACATTGCTCTCCTATAATTTCTAATTCCTATAATTTTTCTTGGTTATTGCAGATGACTTGATCAAAGTGCACAAGTTCAAGCCTACCATCAAATGGCGGCAGTCCTTTGAGAACTACCTGAAGACCATGCCTCCATATTATATCGGGGTCAGGGGACTTCTTCAGTTATTTTTTTATTCAACCCCCCCCCCCCCCCCCCCCCCCCCATTTGATTGACATATGAAGACCATAAAAGATGCTGCGCTGGTCTTATTGCTGTGTTCTTTCCACAGTCCCTTAGGAAGGCCCTGAGAATCATGGGAGCACCGAATCTGCTGGCTGACAACATGGAGTATGGCCTGAGCTACAGCGTGGTCTCCTACCTGAAGAAGCTCAGCCAACAGGTGAGAAGTTGGGATGTTGCTACCTTTGGGTACATATCACAGAACATCTGTGTGTGTCCGTATGTGTAATCGGGCTGGGTATCTCTATTTAAAGGATAAGTCTTGTGATATTCTATTCTATGTTTTAATTGTCAACAAATCCAATAAGAAGAGTAAACCTGACAACAAATTAATCTGATCAATAAGTATAGTGTGTGTGTGTGTGTGTGTGTGTGTGTGTGTGTGTGTGTGTGTCCAAAGCCTTACATATTTTATTCCTCTGTGTTATAGAGTTGTTCAAAGTTGTTGTTTTTTGTTGTTGTTCAGAAAATGCCACAGTGTTCCTTCACAACGATGAACATGCTGGTTTTAAGTTTAGTCAGTCTCACATACTCAGTCCTGCTGCCATATTTACTCACCAGTGCACCAAATCCAAGCCTGAAATTAGTCCCCAAATGCACTGTTTACCCCAGTTTGATTAACTTATAAAAGACGGGGTGGGTAAGTCGTAAAGTATTTAGATACAGACCAACACATGTTTGTTGGTTTTGGTCTTTTCATGGCATTTAATGACAAGTGTGTTGAAAACAGTCCAGTAACAAAATGTATGGTTCAGTGCTCAGTGTCTTCTGATATAAAGCATACGTTTCTTTTTATAGTCATTTTCTGTGTCAATAAGACAACATTAAATGAGCATTTTAGAAGTTTCTCATATTTTATTAAATTAAAAAGAAAACGTAGCAACTTTTGGTATGGGTACTGAAAATTCTCATATCGACCCTGGTATCAAAAAATGATATCCAACCCTGGTGTGCATGTTATTCATATTCTCTTATACATAAAGTATCACTTTATCTTTCACCCAGTCATTTTATTCATTTGCTCACATTTCCAGTCAAAAATCGAGTACGACCGCCTGATTGCCTTGATTGGTAAGAAGCCACCACCAGAGGCCGGCACCAAGGTGCGTTGGCGGGGGGGAGGTATATCTCTGGCCCAGCGCAGGGACTTCATCCAGCAGCTGCAGAGTCTCTCAGGAGAGGCTCCGGCTCTGCCCATGGAGCTCAACACCAAAGAGTTCCAAGGCTTTCATCTGGCACTGCTCAACAAGGTACGGTTGGATTATTATTAACGTTTCCTTAACAAAACAAACCTAAACAAAGGATTTTGAGGATACGCAGCTTTCATAAGCAAGAGTTATTATTCATTCATTACACTCATCAACATTGTCTTTTATTGTTGTCTACTGAGCTGCATTTACTTGGACAGTCGACGTTCAACTCAAATCTCACTGTTGCTCGTTCACATTCTGCTCAGACTTTTTCCTGCCTTCCTGGCTTCCCCTCCAACAATCCTCCTGAGCTGTTTACTGAGATCTTTTATATAGTTTGTTTGTGTGCTTGAGGGCTTTTTCCACTGTATATCCACTCTGTTATAGTTATAGTTATGGTTATATATCTGTTATATAGACAGTACTTTACAATCCCATCGGTCTTGTGTCCTCATCAGGGCCTGAAGCCGCAGAGCTTTAGGAATCCCTACGACATCCCCCGCAGCCACCTGCTGGACCAGCTCAGCCGAATGAGGAGGAACCTGCTGAACACCAGCGTCTGTAGTCTCAGAGGACAGGACTCAGGTAAGTCGCTGTGCAAGCCTGTTTCCCAGACCCACTGTTGGGGTTGGTCTTAAGTGTGCCCTGTTATTCCTGTAACCACACCCAAAACTGATGTCAGGGGGAAAACTTCACTGACTGAAGGTCAGCAAAAAGAAAGGTATTCTCTATAAGAGCAAGTGTAAAATTCTCCCTACATGTTGGTGAATTTCCCCCTCTCCTGTCCAGACCAGCTCCACAGCGTGCCAATAGCCCAGATGGGCAACTACCAAGACTTCCTCAAAGCTGCTCCTCAGCCTCTTCGAGACGCAGACCCTGAGCAGCCCAAACGTCTGCACACATTCGGCAACCCTTTTAAACTAGACAAGAAGGTAAGTCCCACCGACTCACATCAACCCTAACCCCCATCCTCTTTCATGAGTAAAAGACAAATGCAAGGTATTGATTGAGAAGCATTTGAGAAGCATTTTATCGACCATCTTCCTCACTCCTCGCTCAGGGCATGATGATCGACGAGGCGGATGAGTTCGTGACCGGCCCTCAGAACAAAGGGAAGAGACCCGGAGACAGCAGCAACATGCCGGGCGGAGGACCAAAGAGACGTCGCTGCATGTCGCCTCTGCTGCGTCTGGGCAGGGCCTACACCCCTCCAGTAACACCCCCTGCCAGCCCTCGACCAACAGCAGGTGAGATTTGTATTGAGACTATGACACACAATAAATACATAATATGATAACTGAAATGATAACTGTTAGAAACTGTTTCAAACTCTGATCAGTTTTCGGTTCTCCTTTTTGACTGCTTTTGTGATTTTGGAATTGAAGCCACTCAGGATTAGGCTCTTCACAGTGGTATCTTCAGCACCAGCCAACACTGTAATATCTTACTCTACATGTCCCTAATGTTCCTCAAAGGTTTTCTGAAAAGCAAGTACATTCAAAGAACATGGTGTTTGTTAGGCAAGACGTATTTATTTTATAATATATTTAGAATGTTGATGGTTTGTATGTGTTTTTAAATGTTCTTCAAAATTACATTCAAAACGTTTGCGTCTAAAAATAAGCTTTTCTGTCTCGTAGTGTCGTTTCTGTTTACACTCAGTGTTTCTCACCAAAACACATTGTGTGTTTTCTTGTGATGTAACAAATGTGTTGAATGCATTTCAAACTCCACACCCCCGGTTAAGATTTGAAGTCTCTGATAACATCACGTTTATTTTCTCCGACTTGTCAAAGCTTCTCCAGAGCCACAGAAGACATTATACAACCGAGTAGAACCCATCACTAGAAATCTTCAACAACAGGACTATAAAACTGATATTTAAAACTGGTGGAATCCCGCTTGAAGGAAAGCTGTAAAAAAATCATTAACTGGTGTTAGATGTTGTGATAAATCACATGCAGAGTTAGAATAAGAATTCTCCCACCGAGACTGACGTGACTCATGAGGAGAGAGTATCACTTATCAAAGAAACAAAATGAATAAACATAATCTCTGAACCTGCAGACATGGACATGAATGACGGAGAACCTGAACCTGACATGATCATCAACCACCTGAATGAGAACCACTACGGCTCAGACGGGAGCTCGGACTCGGAGGCGGATCATCCCTCAGGGCCTGCCAACCACCAGGAAAACCACACTGCCGCGATCCCCCAGGACTTCGGGCTCGGGGACGAGGAGGAGAATGGGCAACCCCAGGTGGGCGAGCCGCCGCTGGGCTGCGAGGGTGGAGCGGAGTTGGTGCTGGTGGAGGACCAGCCGCCTCGCTACCTGTCACCTGCGGCTCTGAAGAAGCACATTCACACCGAGACGACCAAGATCAACAACGAGCTGAGGTCGCTCATCACCAAGGAGATCAGAAAACCTGGCAGACGTATGTAGCCAAACATAGTGTATGGGGGGGTGGACAAAATAAAAGGAACAGCCTATGTGTAGGGCTAGAGATTTGTGATTGGTGTTTTTCTGACATGGATCGAATAATTAATCATTAATTCAAGATATGAATCTATAGTAGAAATAATTCTTAGTTGCAGCCCTAGAACAAATTTTCTTAGAAGAAATGTGAATATTATATGATAGAAGTCATTAACATTCTACTGTATGTATAGAGAGTTGGAGAGCAATAATCAAGCAATTAATCCTCATTCACTTGCTCTTTCTGTTTCAGACTACGAGAAGATCTTCCTCCTCCTGAAGCAGATCCAGGGCACTCTGGACACTCGACTCATCTTCCTGCAAAACATTATCAAAGAGGCCGCCAGGTACAGAGTTTAAACCTCCTCTGACGTCGCTGCATTACTGTAATCACCCTGCTGTCTCAAATAAGCTGTAAACGGAACCATTTGGAGTTGTGGTTAAGAAACAAATCACCTGCGTTTCATCTGTAGATCCTGTATCACTTTGCTATTTTTACCATGGCTCATATAAAGAGCAGTTTTATATGCTAGGGCTGTGATCACCAGCAAAACATCAGCATCTTGTTCCTGACATTAGAAAACAGGATGATGAAAAGACCTAAAATGTTGCTTGTTATGGACTCTCTTGCTACTAAATACAATTTTTTTGTTGAATTTGTTTTTTATCATTTGTTCCTTTTTAAAGGTTCAAGAAGCGCGTTCTCATCGAGCAGCTGGAAAACTTCCTCGAAGAGATCCACAATAGATCCAATAACATGAACCACGTGGACACGCTCTGAGACCGGCTCATTCCTGGACTGAACTTACTGATGATGAACTCGTCAACCCTCCACATCCTTCTAACCCCCCCCCCCCCCCCCCTTCCTGTACTGGGGCCCCTGCAGAGATGAGACAAGACGGCGTCCAGCTCTCGAACCATGACCTCTTCAGTGGACTCGACACATTATCTCAACATTATTGATGGTGGTGTTGGTTTGCACACAGTATAAACTAAAGGCAGTGTTGACCCTGGATGAAGCATTTTATAAATATCCAAGAGGGGGAGTGAGGAAGCATTTTATTGCTGCAGGTGTTTGTCTATGCCATTTGTTTTTTGGCCTGTAGAACATTTGAGCGCGGTTGTTTTCCAATCTTTGAACCCGTCCTGTGTCATTCCCCTTGATTATTCTCCTCCCCGGATTTAGATTTCCTTCTTTTTAAATGACAAACGAGAGTGAAAAATCTCTCAAACGAGGAAGTGGAGTAAACAAAGGGAGTGCAGGACCTTTCTGGGAGAGGAACAGATAGCAGCCAGGATGTAATGTTCAGTCATGTTTTATTCCTGATGATGTGACAGACCGGCCGTGTAAGAAGGGTTCAGGTTGTGTGTGCGTTTTCAGCCAACTCAGGGTCAAACGGGATCCAGCGGAGATGCTCATGAAACACTTTTCTTCCCTCATGCCTTTCATTCACCTTTCCCTTCTTTTTTAGATCTACGTTTTTTGGCGTTTTGCTTTGTGAGAGGATGAGTCCGTCGTTCTGTTTGACTGTTGAGATTTATTTTCTACACTCCACTTACTGAAGCACTCCACTGCTGTGCTCTTAAATGGATATGACTTGGCTCAAGTATTGAATTTGTCAACTTGTGGTTCAACTCAAATCTTGAATTTGATTTGATTGTGGTTTACCTGCCAGACTGACAATTAATATTGAGTAGTAACTTAAGAATGAATTGATGATGATTTTTGTTCCGCCTTGGGAGGAAAAAAACTGATCCACAGTTTTCATTATGCCAGGAGACGATAAACTTGAAAAGTCCGTCTTTTGTGATGCAGGTTTTCAGAGCGATCAACACAAAGTAAAATCACTTTGAATGATGCAACACCGTTGGTTACAAATGTTGAAATACAGGGACAAAAAGCTCAGGAACTAACACTAATGCATCATAATCAGCAATAATGTTGGAGCTACTTTTATCCCCTATTTTTATCTTTATTTTAGCCTGAAACAGCTGATATGCAACACAAACTGTTGTCCCCTGGAGTGTTGATGAACCGAGGTCTCGGATGCCAGCTCGTCCCAACTTACTGGTCGCTGCCAAATATCTTAACCCGCCCCCCTAAACTCCTCCCCGCCATGAATCTCAAACCAATTCTTGTCACTTAACCGTGAATGCACTTGTGTAAATTTGAGAATGTTTATTTAACGTAATTTAAAAGTAAAACTACCTTTGTTGCAGAAGTTTTCTTTCCAACAATCCTCTTTTTCTTTTTTTGTCAGGCCTGTTTAATTTTCTCAAATATACACAAATAATCTGAAATAAGGTCTAGAGGTCAAGAGTTGATTTCTGATTCAGATGGCAGCCCTCTTCTGTTCCCTCCCTCCTTGGACAGGGACCAAAATCTGCCATACTTGTCTTTGTTTGTGAAGAGGCCGCTACCAAAAGAGTATTTTGAATACACTGTAAAGATGTAAATAACCCTAGAGTACTATTTAAAGAGAATGTTCAGTGGAAAATGGCCTTTTTGTAAGTATTTCCATGAATAAAGTTTCTATTTTACACTGTGAAGGGCCATGTAAATAAACTGTTCTGTAAAGATGTGACTCTACATGTTTTTGTCCACATTTGTCATTTTAGTGCAGATTTTTTTTTTTTTTTAAATTTGCTATAATGGAAGAAAGGACCAAAACACCCTGAGTGTAAAAACATGTATTAAAATTTTATTTACAGACATGTACAAAAATATTGTCCCTCTTCCTGAAGTGTCCGTGGGCCCTCCTGTTGGTCCACAAATAAATACCAGTACTGAAATAGGGGTCGGGGTAGGAGTGGGTGTGTAGGTGAGAGGCGTTTGGGTATATGAGTCTTAGGGTGCTTGGTCAGCTGGGTTCATCACTCGTCCCATGAACAAGATGGATCCTGAAATGGAGAACACAACAAAAATGAGCTTCAAAACAAAATTATTCGATTTAAAGGATCGTATCAGTGTTTTTTGTAAATTCAACTTCGTAAAAGGCACAAAGTGAAGAATATTTTGATTGTAACATCTTTTTAACTCTTCGTATCTAAGTATGCTGCGTTCAGCCCATTCATTTAACTGTCCCTGTGGTGGTGTATTTCTTTGATATAACCACTAGGGGTCGCCAAATCAGAAATGTTAACATCCTACACATAGGGCCTTTAACTGCAAATGACGCATACTTCATATTGTTGCTGACCATTTTCGAATGCATGCTGTTTTTATTACATTTGGTTGTATTTTTTCTACATTCCAGACTGTTGGTTTTAAGTTTGTTTCTAGTTGGTATGAAAATCATTAGCAGACTTGCTTGAGTCGTGTAATCAATCAGTCACAGAGCACATGATCATCAAGTCTGTACACATTTTTATATTTTTTATTCATTTTGTTATGGTCACCAAATCCCATGAAAATACCAAAACCTGCAATGTGTTAGACTGTCTCACTATACTTAATGGCTTCTCTTCCCAGTCTGGCAGTCCCATTGGGGACATAAACCTTTAAAATGGCTCACAAATGTAAAGCTTAATTTTTTTTTTTTTCCTAAAACAGCTGGCCACTGTAGTTTTTAAAATAATCTTTTGGGGCGTTTTTGCCAGAAAACAAAGGGGAAATAAGGGGAGAGAGAGGATTCAAACCAGGGACGTGGCAGTTCCTGTAATTTTTAGCAAACATTACTCCTGACAGGGACTATTTTCAGCGGTGGAGTAATATTACATTTGGTGCTGTAGAGAGCTGTCGTTCATGTTAATGAAGGAACATGTCTCCCAGAGCAACAGTGTGGCTCACTGATGTGTTTAACAGTGGCACAGAGTAATGAGATATATCAGACACATCTTGTTAGTATGATCAATTTATTGTTGGTTTTGTTTTTTTCATGTGATTTGTTGACATTAAGAATAATATAGAACATTACGTGACTTATCTGCTTTAAGTGCAGTCTGCACTGCATTACCTCCTAACAACAGTGACTAACAAAAATGAATGCAGACTTGATAGATTACACAACTCAAGTATCAAGAGTTTGCTGAAAGATTTTCATATAAAAAAACCTATGGGCATCTGTAACAGTAGAAAATAATCATGAATAACAAACAATACAGCTTTGTAAAATGTCTAATTTTAAAATATGCAAAACTACTGGTACGTTCATTTAAACAGCACCCTCTGTAGGCTGGAGAAGGAAACAGATATATCTACAGTGTAAAATAAATACCTGTGTTAATTTGTCGTAGAAGAAATAAGAACGGCCGGTCTGCCTTGAAAACAGCAGCACGGGATCGTTTGAGTAGCACCATAGCTGCAAGGTTAAGTAATAGTTTTGTTAGAAACCTCATTCCACAACCCTTTATTTATAGTTTGTATGGAAAGTAGAATCATGTTAAAATGACATGTCTATATAACTCCTTACATTAATATGCATTAATACTTTTCTCACCTGTAGCAGCAGCTGCCTTGGTCCCATCTTCTGTGACTTCTATTCTCACTTCATGGAAGGCATCAGACACATAAAGACTCTCCTCCACTGCAGGAAGAAACAGACTGTCAGCTGCTAGCAGAGCTACGGTAATCATTGTGTAACCTGCAGCTAATGGTGCGTTATGCTCTTTATGATCTAGGGTATGTTTAAATCAAAAGTGCACTCTAAAGTGCTTCGACTGGAGCTTTGAGTCTGTGTAATCTATGAAAACCTGAATAAGTCAAAATTAAACAACTATTGACCTGATATTCCAGTGAAGTCCGCTGCTGTCGGGTTAAAGGCGTCACTGATGCCCATGGCGGGAAGCACTGACCTCAAGTTAAATTTGTTTTGCATTCTGAACCTGTG
Source organism: Enoplosus armatus (assembly GCF_043641665.1). Classification (NCBI taxonomy): domain Eukaryota; kingdom Metazoa; phylum Chordata; class Actinopteri; order Centrarchiformes; family Enoplosidae; genus Enoplosus; species Enoplosus armatus. The sequence continues at coordinate 6,331,343 of NC_092190.1, read as the reverse complement.
AACACCAGACAGAAACTTGTTTGTACATCATCTCCCTTCATGCTGAAAATGTTCAAAAAGTCTAAAAATCATCTGTAACAGGGCGCATGATCTTAACCTGGGTAGGAAAATGTCCATCTTGGTTCTGCGCAGGCCGGTGTCCCAGGAGGCCAGCTGGCGAGCGGTGAGCTGAGACTCGAGGGAGGACAACGGCGTCTTCCTCTCGCTGGGCAGGACCACCTGCAGGCTCAGGGAGCGGCCCAGGAACGGCAGCTCCAACACGGTGTAGCGCTGATCTGATTCTGTCCTGAACTGACCTGCCGAGGAGGGCAACAAGTTCAGGTGTGCAACTTTTAGCTTTATCCACCGATTTATTTAGTCATTGATCATTTTGCACAGATAATCATTGTTCGCCTCCGTGAGGATCACATTTCTGGTTTTGAGTGGAATATCTCAACACAGTTTTTTTTATACACATTCATGTCCCCTCAGCCTTAGCTGTACTTTGTGTTAGTGCTTATTAGCAAATGTTAGCATGCTAAAACGCTAAACTGCTAAACAGCCGCTTGTTAGCATTGTCATTGCGAGCATGTTAGCATGTTTACATTAGCAGATGTGAATTTCAGCATGTTCTGTGAAGCTAGAAGTCACTGATCAAAGAGAAAAGGGAATTTGTTCTTTCTCTTTCGAAGGACGGATGGTGTCTCTTACCGAAGCTGACCTCTGTAGCCTGATACATCATGGGCACCTTGATGGCACTCCCATCAGAGAGGATGAAGGGCAGGTTCTGAGTGTTGGTGAACAGGAACTGTTTCTGCCAGACGCCCCTGAAGGCCACTGTGTTGACGAGGGCCATCTGCAGCCGGTGGCCCCACCACAGGGCCTCTGCCTGGACCTCGCCTGAGCCTGACAGCTCCCCGCTGCTGCTTCCTGCCTGGAGGGGCCACGTGTCATCTGGCAGGTAACAAGGGAAGAGCAAAGTTTAATGTAAAAGGCATGTGGTCTGCAACTCATCTCTGTCAGCTGTCTCCAGACTATTGACTAATGTGGTCTGACGCAATGAACAGAGGGAAAGCATTTGTAATTACACCCGATATGGGGTTTGGAGGAGGGGATGGAAGTACTGACGGTAAAGTATCTTTAGTGACAACTGTAATTAATACCATGACATTGTAGGTGTGAGAATACATTAAAAATATAACTCAGTCCTCAAACATCTTAGGCACTGGTTCACAACATGGGGGTCTGGACCCCTTGCACAGTAGATTTTATACTTTCCTTTCCTTTTTTTCTGTGAATATTACCTCGAATAAAAAATGCTATCTGAGAAACACTCTTTGGTTGGACTGGTCACAATCTGTAGATGCACTTAACAAAGGATTGCAAGTACATATAGCTTTATGTAAGATGTCACAAGCCAAAACAGTCAGAAACCACTGTGCTAAGAATTAGAATTAGAGAAGTTAAAGCTGCATTAATTATTTTTTTGGTCACTAGGCAGCAGAGGAACTCCACAACAAGCTGAAACACAGCCCTGACACATGATCACTAAACACCAATAAACTAATAAAGTTGTTATAGCTGACATGTTAGGAAAACTTTGTCTATTTACACATCCAACAGAGCCACGTGATCATTCCACTTAAGTCTCCTTTTAGCTCTGGACTGATCTCCATTTACTCCTGAGAAAAATATCTATAAAAATAAAAATAAAGCAGGTAGTGTACAGTGGGTTTATCAGAGCTTGTTTGCTGAAAACAGCTGCCTGCTGCTGCCAGAAACAAGGTTGACGAGTGTGCTAAGACTGAACAGTTAATGTGCTGTAAAACCAAAACAAGGAGCTAAATGAAGCTAAAAAGCTCCATAGAGCTGCTGGACTGATGATAAGATTACACACGGTCATTTAATTCATTTTCAATATAAAGATATTGATTAGTGGAGCTCTAACTGTTTAATAAAGCTGTCTTGCTTACCGTGATTGTGTCCCGTTCGCTCCAGCTGGCCGCGAGTGTGGTTGGGCTGGCTGAAGTTGGCTCGGACCACACTGGCGTTGGCCCAGGCTGCTGCATGTTGCGTGAACTCAGTCAGGAGCTGGACGCCGCTCTGTACAAATAATGTGCAGGTCTGCTGCAGCCACATCCCCTGGCTGGTGTTGCTCTTGTCACTCTGTGAATGCAACAGGAAGTCTTGTACCTGGGCATCTGCAGGACAGGAAAACACAGAGGACAGGTCAGACGTACTGGTGCATTACGAGCTGTAGGACGCTTTTGAAAAGGGAAGGCTTCAGTTTGAACTTTCTTGGCTGTTTAAACCCTTGTTAACATTCTTTAGAAGTTCTTTAGAGGCATCTATCAATCATCTGCTCTGCTTCAACATCTGATCATCTGCATTGTCAAAGAAGTCTAATTCACACCGCTTTGCTGGAAAATGACTTAATAAATGGATTCAACTCAGCAGCCTCTAGCTTGCTTCAGCAGCAACGTAACTCAATTCCCACCATATCCCTGCAGGACTGAGCACAAACAAATGCTCATTTGACTTAATTTGAGCATTGCTTAACACAAGCTCTCAGTCTGCTGAGCGCTGCAGACCACAGGGATTCTTCTCATCTGATAAACAGAAGTTATCATGAGTAGGTAGAAGCAGTCAATTGTAGGCTGCCCCTCTGTCACGCTTGAGCTTTCTCTTATTTTCTTTTTGTTGTTGTTGTTGTTATTGTGTACATATATATATATATATATATATATATATATATATATATATATATATATATATAGACATGCAGGCCAGGAAATAGGGCCACCTTGAGTTGTAATCTCTGGTGCTGACATCATTTTTAAAATTTTAGGAATATGCTGGTTTTCTTTTGCTTTTTGTGTAAACTGCTTACCCCAACCTCTGAACTTAAATATTTCTTTGTATATGTATGTAAGTTATCTCATAATAAACCTAAGAAAAGCAGTCATTGTCAGAAACAAATGAGGATTTCCTATAAGCAGCCACTACATAGTGTCATTTCTACCAAAAGATGGCGTCAAGCAGAGCTGAACTTAACGACAGATTCATCCTCAGTCTGTTTTACTAACTTGCAAATACACGACTTAAGATCTGAAACAATAAGTCGATTCATCGATTAGTTGATTGTCAGAAAATAAAAGTCTTGCTGGTTCCAGATTCTCAAATGTGAGGATTTTCTGATTTTCACAATTTCATATCTTTATAAATTGAATATCTTTGAGTTTTAGGCTGTTGGTCGAACAAAACAAGTAATTTGAAGATGCCAACTTGAGCTCAGAGAAATTGGTGGTTGGCATTTTCACTATTTTCTGACATAATTGGCAAAACAATTGATAATTTCTGAAGCTAATAGTTGCAGCCCTACATGATTGCGATGTTTTAGCTGAGGTTAGTTTAAAATGAACGTCAGACTTTCTTTTGGAGCTGAAATAGATCAGATTGCAGCTGAGGTATCCTGCTAAATTAGAGCCCAATATCATCAATTTCCATCCCTGACTGACATGTGAGATCACATTGTGGAGGTAAAAGAAACAGGAGCTCCAACTCTCGTTTTGTTTGTAGTTAAACACACTGACCTCTCGACCCCGAGGCCGAGCTGCAGGAGTGGTTAATGAGATTAGAGTTGGTGTGGAGGCAGGTATTATGGCTCCAGACACCACTGTGCTCTGCAGGGCCAATAGCAGCAGCAGCAGCAGCAGCAGCACGGCTCCACACCACCTGGTACCAACAGCACTGAGGGCCACCACCAACCTCTCCAGCCTCACTCTCGCAGCATGAGGAGCATGCTAATGCTACCTGAAAACAAGCTCGCCATGTCATTGACATTTGCGATGAATCCTACCGTTCACATTGTATCCGAGCGTCCCCTCCAGCTGAGCCAGCGTGTTGCCCCTGGCGCCGAGCTGCAGCAGCCCCAGAGAGAGGGAGACGCTCACCGGGGACACGATCAGGTTGGAGTTGTTCTCCGTCTCGGTGAGCCTCTGGTAGAGGCTGACGGCGAACCTGGCGTGCAGCTCTCCCATGCTGTCCTGAAGGCTGCCGTTACAGTGGCTTCTCTCCACCAACCAGAAGCAAATGAGAAGTGAAGCCACTGGCAGGCGACACATGTCCTCAGTGCTGCAGGAGGGGACGTGTCCACAGGGTGCAGGCAGGTGGCCCGAAAAACTAAATCCTGCAAGACCAAAAGAAAGAGTGGAAATAACACATTGAGCTCAGTGAGGTCAACCAACCAGGCAACTGTTGACTTTCAGTGGGATCTGTGGTGATAATATGATCGTATTGCAGTGTTGACTGCTGTGTGTGCTGATTTACAACAGTTTCATGTGATGGAATACATAATGCATGAATGTAATTATTTCATGTGGCTTTTGCATACATTTGCTGTATTGTGATTTATATAGAAATCCAGAAAATATTCGTGTTAATTCAATGTTGATTTCAACCATATCGCCCACAACAGGTATATGGGAGCAACACTAATCACTCCCCATATGCAAATATGCAGAAACGTGTCATTTTTGTCTTCTCCGATGAAATGTTATGATGAATTAAACGTCCATAGGACTATTGTGACGATTTTCCGTTGAAGTATCAGCTCAGTGTAAATGATGCCAGGTGCAGCTGCGGGTCCTACCTGCGGACAGGTGAGGTAGTATCCGTTTAACTCCAGCTGTTCTCTCAGACTGCCACCAACCATGCAGCATCTGCAGGGGAGCTGTGTCCTGTCCGACCCCGGCTGTCAGTCACTGAATCAGGTCTCTGCTGTGCCCGGCTCTCTGGGTCGGTCCTCCGGTCGTCTCTTACTGAAGCAGCCTGTAGTCATAAGACCGTGTTTAAAGGGGAACGCTCCGCGACGTGTTTGCGGTCTCCGTCGGCGATGTCCGTACCACTCGTCCGGGATTCCTGCCTCCCCGGGGCTATAAGGAGCCAGGCGGAGGGAGGCATGTCACTGACCAGCAAATCCCAAACCGGGCAGAGGGAAGAAAAAAAAAAAAAACACCCACACACGCGCACACAGCACGCGCGCATGCACGGTCTCTGAAAATGTAATGATATAGCCTGAGTGTGGGGAACTCCTAATAGCCTGTAGAAATACATTCCAGCCAGGAAACAAGTATTTAACTATTTTAAAATGGTCATGAATATCTTATAGTTATGATGTAGGGAGTCAAAATGATGACTTAAATAAATAGATAAAGTATCCTCTACTGTGGCCCAATGTGCAAGAAAACGTGATTAAGTTTTAGGGGACCCTTAAAATGGAGAAAATGTGATGCAGTGCCATCTAGGGTGCCCTTCCAGTGGATGTAACATGATGCAGTACACTAATTGGTGTCGCTAAAATGGAGAAAATGTGATGCAGGACTTTCTGCGTGCTGGCGCCCCTCCGCATGCAGCTGCTGCCCTTTTTATTTGGTGAGAAGACCAGAATCACTGTCGAATGTGTCTGCTAAATACGAAGCGTACTTACAGCTTGGTTGCCGACTTTCCACAACCAGCTGGAGCGAGATTGGCTTTTGTTTTGTTTAGGGGCATTGGGGAGTTGAGGTATGTGGGTGTAATGTTGGGTGGAGGTAAGCCTATATCAAGAGATTTCTGCCCCCACCCCAACACAATGGAGGTGAACATTTCTCCTTTGGCCTCACTGTGGACCTTTTTCAGGACTATTTCTTCAGTAGGAAATATTCCCATGAAAATTGTAGACAGTTAATTCTGTGGATTGTCTGTTCACTTCCATTGGATTGGGCACTGATTATGGAAACATTTGTTGAATTTTAAATGCTTTATTCAAAAGCTGTAAGCACCACAAAGGAAATTACATTCACCTACAAAAAAGGTGCCCCCAGACAGTCTTTGTATTCCCCTTGCAGTGGATTTGTGTTCATTAGCAGGCTGGTTATTGATCGACGTGTTGCATCTTTCTTGAACTTTAACTGGGACTAAAGTATGTTGGCTGAATGCAAAACGCCCTGTAAGGGAACACAAAGTATATGAGGAAAAAAAACTCACTTATTTGTTATTTCTTATGGCATTGATATCATGTTATCAATTTCACACACATTTATTCGTATTTTTTTTATGTTTTAGTTAAGGCTATAGAGTCCTTTTAATGACTTTAAAGATTTAGACAAAATAGTTATTTTCAAAGGTTACACACACACAAACATACACACACACACACACAGAGACTAAGACATCCATTCTGTTATACAAGTCATTTGGGCTTTTGTTGCGATGATCAAAAGACATTTCTGCTCTGCGCGTCACACTGCTGCGTCAGCATTTCTAATTGGTATCCCTCTGTGGAATGTGGACTCACTCATCATGGACATGTAGCTGCTCCAGCGTTTGATGAATAACAGCATCTCCGCCATCAGAAAGCGTTTTATTAATGTCGTGCACAGACATGGGCTGCAGCAAGAAGAAGGCAATAAGTTACATCAAGCCAACAATGGACAAAATATACAATCAAAAAACAAAAAAATAATCAAATCAAGCAAAAGCAAAATTCAAGTTAATTGAGAAACAGAACAGTTCTAATCATCCACGAAGACCCAGAGAACAAGAAAGAAAAGCAAATGATCCTGTAAAGAATCATCTTATTCTCCTTGTACATTCACATGTTACTCTTGCCGTGATACAAGCGGCAAACAACCTCGGAGTGAAAGCAGCCCCACCAACAAAAATCCTCACGTTTCCTGCTTAATGTGTTAGCCAAAACTGCTACACATCTACTCAATCCATTGACTAGAATGAGGTCTTTGAATGTGATTACATTTTAAAGCAACTGCACAGATAAAGCTTTATTGAGTGCGCCACAAGATCTGCTCTTAACAGCTCTTTTAATGTAGTTATTTTGCAGTGAGAGGGAGCAGAGTAAATTAAGGGGCTTTTCATCTAATTCACAAGACAAGAAAATGAAGAACTGTCCGTAGTTAATGATAGTATGCCCTGTATTTCACCTAAAATCAATCTGCTACGGAGCGATCTCCCCTGACTGTCCCTCTTAATTGGGGACATGACAGTCAGCAAAATAAACTGTGGGCATTTTTTCCCATGAAGGAGAGAACATGATTGGTAGCCATCAGGTATTTGCCTGCTTTGTCCAAAGGGGAATTCCAGCCATTACTGGACTTGACTAATTAGTGGAGCCATGGCTTGGCTTCATTAGACGGAGTCGCCACATTCTTTAAAACCCAATGCCCCAACTCCGGACACAGGAATTCGGATTTTTAAGGACTGGGCTGGAGGAGATGAGATGTCACGGTAACTGACCAAAGACAATTGTTTGAAAAGATGCCTCCATAAACAGCAGCTTTCATCTTGGCGGTTGTGAGGCCTTTGGAGGAACGCTATGTTAGAGGTTCTTATTTGTGAAGTAGAAATAATGATTTGTGCTCTCTGTTTCTGATCCTTGGACCAACTGCAAAGCAAGCTGCCGCTGCTCTGAGGGGTCAGGATGGAGGGCAGCTTACTCAACAGTGTCAACTCTGCAGCGTGGAGTAGTGCTCGGGAGGCCTCGGCCCGACAGGACCTGCATACTAAAGACAGTCATTCTTCACTTATCTGTGCAGGTAATTATGTGCACTTGGCTCAGTCTCATTACAACACAGTCACAACTCACTGCTCTTTGAGCTGCCAGTTTACTCCACAGTTGGGTCAGCTGCCACTTGGTTACATCCAGGCCAAGCTGAAGCAGCGACCTGGCATGCCCACCAGTTTGTACCAGGCTACATCCAATACTGCTGTGGTACTGTGACAGAGCTGTCCTGCCCTCACCTGCCTGCTGCTGTCTTACACATTTTTGGCTCTAAGGATGGCAATGTCGGCCTATCTGTCGGTCGGAGTCGAATCGAAAACAATATTTTTGAATGTTCTTAAAACTTGGCAACAATTATTTTTGCTATTGGATTAATAATTAATCCATTAAAGTCCATCCAAGTCCTTAAAATGCTTGATTCACAAAGATATTTGATTTACAATGATTTAAAAGAGAGAAAAGCAGAAAATCCTCTCACTTGAGAATCTGAAACCATTAATGATGAATGACTTAACCGAATAATCGATTTCCAATGCTGTTATTGTTTATATAATTCTCTGATGAAGGCTTCACGCCAAAGCTCGTCAGCAGTTGCATCCATCTATTAAATAATTAGTTAGTGATGTGGATCTTCTGCTGACAGACTAATCAATTAATCAGCTAACTGTTCCAACACTACTACAGTACTTAAAAGTCCCCCTCCACCCAAAAATGTGTTTTGCTTATTGTTACTTCACTTGGATGTTTGACCTTCACTGTGCAGAATGATTTATGTTAAATCTCAGTTTGACACCTGGACGGACGAGCATGATTTTGTGACATCACAACTAGTTTTGTGTTCCAGTATGCAACTTAACTTAACTTAACTTCTTTGAAACTATAAACATCCTCACGTTCCATTTTGAACATTTTAGGCGCACCTCATGACTGAAAGTGGATATTTAAGCATTGTTTGGGTTCAGGAGTTAATCAAGTGATGCATATCAGTTAAATGTCCTTAACAATGATACTAATACCCAACATGTGCATGTCAGTCTGTGTTTCCAGGAGCTTATCATTACTCCATGAGAGTTTTTCCTTCCATGACGAAATGTGTTCATTGATGAGTGTCTGTGTGACTCTGCGATGCCTCCGCCTTCCTCCACACGGCAGCAACTTAATCCCTAACTAACGGAGACTGTCCCCAGGCTCTCCATTCAGGCCGCTCACCCCAGCCCCCTCTCCTTCACCTGACCTTTGACCTTGCAGGGAAAATGATAATGAATGGAGGAAGAGGAGGAGGAGGAGGAGGGGGGAGGGGTTCACAGAGTAGAACCTCACACCACAGGAACTCTCCGTCTCTTGTGGTCTGTGTTTTAAGCTTCATCCAACCAAGAGAAACGCACCTGGTGAAGGAAACAACAGAAATGAAGAAGAAGAAGGCGCAGAAGAAATAGAAGAATAAGAACAAAAACAGCAACAACATTAACACCAGGGGCTTGCGCCACAAAGACAGTTCAAATGAATCACTGTTATCAACCGGCTCGGTTAACTCTGGGTTTTCTAATTTAGCAAAGAGCGCGTTCATGTGAAAGAGGCAGAGTTATTAATTACGAACAATAACATCAGAAGAAGAATAACAACAACAGAAGAGGAAGAAAAAGGACAACCACAAAAGGAAATTTCAAGAAGAACAAAACAATAACAATAAAAGAATATGATGAAGATGAACTAGACTGATGCAAGAAGAAGATAAAGATCAAACAAGAGGTACAAAGGTAGAAGAAAAGAAAAGGAAGAAGACAATAACAAGAAAAGAAAAAAAAGACAAAGCAGACTACGGGCTGTGATTGACTGACTCATTCTGCTTCACCTCCAGTGCCCTACTTCCCTTCAGTCTCCTGGGCCTTTGGGCAGTTCAGGCGGGGAGGGATTAGAGGGGATGCTGGTGTGCGGGGCCGGGCCAGGCTGCAACAACGCCAGCAGCGCTGTGAGCCGGTGTCGCCAGAGTGATCTGCCAGGTACGCCACGGCGGATTAGAGCCACTAGTGCTGGCACTGCGAGAGGGGCGACGTGAGGGGACGTGGCCCACGTAGCCCTCGCCTCGCAGGAGCATGGCTCTGGAGGACCATGGGAAGAATGTTGGTGGTTGTTATTTTGAGAAGGTGGATGGGAGTGTCAACACAGCAGCTGATGCATGCATTCAAAAACACTTGGAGAAATACCCTCAAATCTTTGAGAATTATCTTAAATATTCTCTACTGCAACAAAGCACAAAACAGCCAGGACAAGGTCTTAGGTCATGTTAGTTCTGACAGTGGATCAGTTCAATTGTGGAGGTTTTGGTTTGTAAAGCTTTTAAGAATCAGGTTAGTGAACTGTTTGTAGTTGTAGTTGTAGTAGCATTTTCAAACTGTTTCTGTTGCATTATAGCACCATCTGTTGCTTTCTGGTACTGACGCGCTGTCCTCTGCATTAAGGGTTCAGTTTAGGTCCATGAGGATTGACAGTCATGTTTTAAGTTAGCAAGGGAGTCCCAATTATTAACTTCTTCTTCTTTTAATCGACGAAATATGTGTACAAGTACAAGGAATTTAAATGTACTTACACACAGTTTGCAGAAAAAATATAAATGGACAAACAGCTATACAGACTTACAAGCAGGTGAAAAAATAGGTGTATATATATAAATATATATGCAAAGCAACAATGACCAACAAAATACAATGTATATATGCAAGTCCAGTCTTTCTGTAAATCAATAATAAACAATACAAATAGGCTCAGGAGCCTGGTTATGTCCAGTATAAGCATGCATATAGGATTTATATTTGACAATGATGATGATATGTACATGTTAAAGCACAGTGTGTATTTGAACTGTAAATATATAATTTATAATTTGTCTGTAAAAGGATGTTTTAATGTTACAGGGTGACTGACACTATATAACTATATATGACCTGAATGGAGGGCAGGTTTGCACCAATTATTTTTCTGCAATTCTTTTCTTCTTCAATCTATTAATATGTGTATTTATTTACTTTTGTATTCCAGTATTTATTTATTTGTTGATCAATAGGTTATTTTGAATCCTCCACACTGTTTTTTTGTCAGCTCTGTTTTCTTGAGTCCTGTCTCCACTACAGAAGGAGCAGCGCCCTCTGCTGATAAAAGCGGACAAGAAAATGCTTACGGCACCTGGTATTCCCAGGCGGTCTCCCATCCAAGTACTAACCAGGCCCGACCCTGCTTAGCTTCCGAGATCAGACGAGATCGGGCGTGTTCAGAGTGGTATGGCCGTAAACGATTACTGTTGTCGCACACGGGCTATTTATAGATGCTAAAACATCACCAACGTTTCTTTTAATACGGTGTAAAAATGCTCTGTTGCAAGTCAAAGCCATGTATTCAAAATCTCAAGTAAAAGTACATAAGTAAATACACTCAAAGTACCAAAAGTAAAAGTACTCATTATGCAGAATGTCCCATTTCAGAATAACATATATATTTATAATATCGCTGGATTATAATTGGTGATGTATTAACATGTAAGCATCCCTGATGCTGCAGCTGGTAAAGGTGGAGCTAATTCAACTACTTCATATACTGCTGAGTAGCTTAATCCATCATATTACATCATCATTTATTAGTTGATTCATATTTTTATTTATAAACTGAAATTGAACTCTGCAAAGTAACTAGAAACTGATTTTAGCAAATAAATATTGTGGACTAAAAAATTAAACATTTTGAAGTATAAAGTAGAGTACAATACAGTGGCTACTTTAGCAAATGTACTTGGTTACAGTCCACCACTGTAAAATTGGCTACATATTGCCTAATGACTAGAGCAGGAAATGTGTATCCATCGGCAACACTGCATCTTCACACCGCCTATTGAATGTGATGGCTGGAAATGAGAGCAATTAAAATAGAAGTACAATACAGAGCACAAAGTCCAGACTGCCAAATAAAAGCATGTAGAATGTGTTCACTGGCTCTGTACTGTCCTGTCTCCACTACAGAAGGAGCAGCGGCCTCTGCTGACGAAAGCGGGCAAGAAAAAGCTTACAGCACCTGGTATTCCCAGGCGGTCTCCCATCCAAGTACTAACCAGGCCCGACCCTGCTTAGCTTCCGAGATCAGACGAGATCGGGCGTGTTCAGAGTGGTATGGCCGTAAACGATTACTACTGTCGCACACGGGCTATTTATAGATGCTAAAACATCACCAACGTTTCTTTTAATACAGTGTAAAAATGCTCTGTTGCAAGTCAAAGCCATGTATTCAAAATCTTAAGTAAAAGTACATAAGTAAATACACTTAAAGTACTCATTATGCAGAATGTCCCATTTCAGAATAACATATATATATAATATTGCTGGTTTATAATTGGTGATGTATTAACATGTAAGCATCACTGATGCTGCAGCTGGTAAAGGTGGAGCTAATTCAACTACTTTATATACTGTGGGGTAGCTTAATCCATCATATTACATCATCATTTATTAGTTGATTCATATTTTTATTTATAAACTGAAACTGAACTCTGCAAAGTAACTAGTAACTGATTTTGGCAAATAAATATTGTGGACTAAAAAATTACACATTTTGAAGTATAAAGTAGAAAAAAATACAGTGGTTACTTTAGCAAATGTACTTGGTTACATTCCACCACTGTAAAATAGGCTACATATTGCCTAATGACTAGAGCAGGAAATGTGTATCCATCGGCAACACTGCATCTTCACACCGCCTATTGAATGTGATGGCTGGAAATGAGAGCAATTAAAATAGAAGTACAATACAGAGCACAAAGTCCAGACTGCCAAATAAAAGCATGTAGAATGTGTTCACTGGCTCTGTACTGTCCTGTCTCCACTACAGAAGGAGCAGCGCCCTCTGCTGATGAAAGCGGACAAGAAAATGCTTACAGCACCTGGTATTCCCAGGCGGTCTCCCATCCAAGTACTAACCAGGCCCGACCCTGCTTAGCTTCCGAGATCGGACGAGATCGGGCGTGTTCAGAGTGGTATGGCCGTAAGCGAATGCAACTGATGCATTCAGGCTCTTTATAGATAGTAAAATATCTCGTTCAGTAATCAAAACTGTTGAATATGACTAACAAGTAGTTTTTTTACAAGGTGGGTTTTCCAGCAGGTATGAGCTTTAATTCATGAACAAGAACGGTATTGTTAGCAGGCCGGAAATGTGATGACTCTTTTTTGCTTGCATTGGTTTATCCCAGCAGACAGACATGCTGCATTATCTCATTCATCCTATTGATGGAGCCAAAGCAGCACACTTGCTAATGTTACCTTCATGTGCTGCTCGAAGAAAACCACACCTTTGTGGTTTTTAGCATACATTTTAGGATGGCAGAATTCTTTCTATTTTTTGTTTTATAATTATAATTTATTTTATTTGCACAGTAAACATTTTTTATTCTAACCAACACGGTAGGCTACCCTTACAGATATTAGTACAGATTTGCCGAACGCATACAATAAATAACTCTCTCATCCTATGGAAGACTATTTATGACCAAACAATCAAAATGCTCACCTTAAGTTAAAATTTTAAGACAATAACTAAAAGTTGTGACTTTTTTCAATGAGATTTGCTGATTCAAATTTCTGAGAAAGGAAATCAAAATTGTGGGATAGTAGGTCAAAGTCTTGACCAAGTAAGTCAAAATTATGAAATAGTAAATTCATCCTAATTTTAGTGTATCACGTCATAATTTGGACTATTTTTATTTTACTCTGTCTTGTACACAACCCATTTGTAGTTATCAGATTTCCGACGGCTCCAGAAGGCATCATCTCAGAGAGCAGTTGACGCAGAGAAACAGGAGTCAATCCGCCGCCTGTTGCTTCAACTAGTTACCCAGACAGCTCAGTGCCAGTCAGGAGTTAGAAACCGGCTCACACAAAACTCTCTGCTCGTTCATGTAACTCACTTAACTGCGCCGTAGCGTGTTTTTGAATGTGCCGTTTTATTCGTTACGTTGGGACCTTGAAACAATGCCGCTAACTGCTGTTCAGCCGACCCTTTGAGATGGAGAAAACCTCAGCAGAAGATGACTGCGTGGATTCAGGAGCCGAGACTGGAGGGTGAGTGAAGCAGAAATCATTGTGAGATCCTGAATATCTCCTTAAATATATTTGCCTCCGAGTTAGTGACTGTTACATAAAGACAATTTACAAGGTAGCCTAATTGAGTCTTTTCTGTGGAAAACCATATCAGACAAGTTATCACTCCAGGCAGACACATTTTACATGCAGTAAAACATACCTGGAGGGGCTCTTTAGGAAGTGTATTCATGTAACGATGTGCCGAATTGCAGCGAGTGTGCGTTAACGGTGAGAAGTTATGTTACAAGAGCTACAACTTGTCAGACAAGCAAGACAGCATTAAAACGACCCATTTTTAAATGAAGTTTGGTGCTACCCATCTTCTTATCAGTCAGGTATGGTGACCTTAGCCAGCCGATCTCATTTATTTAGTCTATCATTGGAGGTCTTAAATTGTGTTATCATGAGTCTATTATAATTATTAATTTATGCTGATATTCTTGGATTGCATCCCTGTGCCAATAATTTATGTAATGTCTGATGAGAACATGTGGAGCAGGTGTGACCCTACTAGTCTTAATCAGTGCAGTCACACTGTAGATGGAGCTTAATGCAAGCATGTTTTGACAACAGTGAGTTAAATTAATGTATTGCTCCCTCTGTTTTCAGCCATTAGACAAAGATGTGCCTCAGTTTCTCTTGCGGTATGTCGCTGTTGGATGTAGTGTTGTTGTAGTGAAGTGAAGACCTGTGTTTGTGTGTGTGTGTGTTTTAGTGACAGACTCTACAAGACCCTTAACCCCTTTAAAGACGTGCTTTGTAAGAGTTTATATTATCTTGTATTTACTTCATCTTGGAAATGTGATTGGCCACGGGGCGTTCAATAATTTAAATATGAGCCTTTTTAATGTTCTTTTTGTTTTCTTACATGTCTGTATCCATATACCTCCTCAAGGGGTCATTGTAGAATAAAAGAAAAGTCTAAATGACCCAGATCTGTTATAGCATGCAATCGTAAATACATACACATATAACATATTTATAGTGTAATTTCTGGAAATTATAGAATATTATTCCAGTGACACCTTAAAACAAACATATTTGATCCAGTGGTACAAACACAAGTTTATCTTTTAACTGTGTTATTTTGTTTTTGTTTATCATAGCATACATTAAATTAATTTTGTCAACATCACCCAGCCTCTTAGTTCCTCTCTAGTTATGAGATTTTTCAGACTTAAAGATGGTAGCATGTGCAGCTTTAAGCCCCTATAATTCTGATACAAAATAGTGTCATTTTATGTATCAAGGACAATGCTCATTAATTGACATCCTCAAGATGTAAATGCACCAGATCCAGCCAAAAAAAGCGAATTTTATTGATAACATTAAAAGCACACATGCATATATGAATATTAAGGTATATGAAAAGCAACATTATTGAAATGTAATATGTCTTAAAAGCGCATAAAAGTGTATGACAGACTAAACATTACAAAAGAATCATTCTCTTTACTCTTATATTGAAAGTTAGTAAGCTGGGAAAAGTAATCCGACATCAGTACATCAATGCCCTTGTTGTGGGAGTCACCTGGGACCATGCTTTTTCATTAGCTGTGAACTGGAACCAAACAACATAATGTGTGTGAGAGAGTCTGTGCTTCATGGGAAAAGCAGCAGAGACCCCTGTGGAAAGCGCTGATGTGAAAGGAAAAGCAGGGACGTCCAGCTGATAACCAGAGAGCCACCACCTCCATCAGGTCACATCCTCCACCTCTTCTGCCTCACTCCACTTCCTGTTCAGCTCCCACAGCCACTGGTTTTAGTCAGTCTCCTCATATCAGACTGTCTCTGCCACCATCTCTCCTCCAATCACCAATCACACACTTCATAGTGGCCTTATTGTACTTTAAAGTTAACAAAGTGTATGATTGCTTTCCTATGGTGTTAAAACCTCTCAGAATCCGCTTGTGAGACCAAAAACATGACTTTGTTCAACGCTTTAAGTGACCTATGCTTAAAGCTGCGCTAATCAATGTACTTACATGAACAGTAGATCAATTGACTGTGGAATATGGAATGGGTCGCTCATAGGGACAAAACCACAGTTCAAGTTCAAGTTTTTTATTGTCATATGCACAATTACAGTGAAGCGGACGTTGGCAATTCAATTCTTTATTCTCCCTCCAACAGTGCTCATACAAATATATAAATAAAAGTAAGAATAAAATAAGAAATCATGCAAGTTAAAATTTAATTAGAAGACATAAAGACATAAAGACATAAAAGGAGAACAGCTTGTAAACAGTAAAATAGATAAAAATATACACATATGTATATACTGCGATGTATAAACAGTATAAGTAGGTATAAGCAGGTAGTAATGAATATAAATCCTGACATGTAAACAAGTAAGAAATCAGGTAAGTAAGTTGCCGGAGCCAGTGCAGTAGAATATGTATGTACAGTACCAGTAAGTATAATGGGACATCCATGTGTCATGGTGCAAGTAAAGTGACTTTGTTGAGAGCTCAAGAGTGAGGATGGAGCTGTCCCTGAGACTGGTGGTGTGGGAAGCTTAGGTAACAGTGTGTAACTGATGAAAAACAATTGCGTTGGCCGGGAATCGAACCCGGGTCAACTGCTTGGAAGGCAGCTATGCTAACCACTATACCACCAACGCCCACATAAAGTGATATTAACACCCTGCAGCTCCACTAAGCATTTTAGCATATTTTAACTCCGTTTTAGTGCTTAGCATATTCCAGCAAACATACTCTGATAAACACACTGTACACGACCTGCTCAGCACCAAACAGCAGACAAAGTTAGTGCCTAGCTGATGAACAGAGTGTAGCATTTAGCAGCTAAGGAATGTGATGTTTTTCCCAGGAGTTGGTGGAAACCAAAAACAGAAAAGAAGAGTGGATATTGTACTTATATTCATTAGGTGGACAGAAATCTGTGCCCTCCGGATGTGTAAATAAGCAACATGTTCACCATAACTTTAAAAACACATATCAATGTTGCACTTTCAGCTTTTCCCGACAATAAACCTCTTGTGCTGGCATGAATAATGACTGTCCTGGTGGACGTAAGTTAGCATGACAATGTTATAGTCTTACGGAGGACAGAGGAGGAGGAGGAGGAGGAGGTGGAGTTGATTGGTTCGTCGTACAAATATTGTCATTTCAACACAGGAAACTGTGGTTCACATTCCATCTCCTTCCATCAGGCAGCACTGGTTTCTTTAAACCATGACAGTGATCTTTCCCGAACATAACCAGACGTTAACTGTAGAGGTGGCAGGCCATAAATTACTCACATGAGTCATTGTTTGGAACAGTCATAGGTATGAGGATTTATTGCTTTATGTTTAGTTCCTTCATCTGTGCTCCTCATCTTCCTGCCCCCCCCCCCCTCCTCTTCTTCCCATCTCTCCCTCTCTGCATCCCCACCCTAATCAAATAAGAGACACCTGACATCTGTTGAGCTCTCCACATGTCAAACCAGCCCTTTAGACTCAGTCCAGAGCCCGTCAGATCACTCTGCAGTCAGACCTTGTGTGCATAACCGGGCTGCTGCCTGTCTTCGCCTCACTTTGTGTTTATTGTCTTTGGACGGAGATGAAGCAAGGCTGCGTCGCCAGACTGGGATCGCAAGGCGAGATGCTAACCGGCACTGCTGGGGGAGTCCTGCCAAAACCACACACCCAAGGGAGCCATCAAAACAGACCTATAACTGCACACACTGCTACCTCCAACTCTACTCCTAGAGACTAGAGTCATAAACCTTAAAAAGACACACGTTTTGTCATCTTTCTCTTTGCATTCAGGGACAAGTTTCACTCTGCGTCTTTTTGCTGGAACCTTCCGGTCGTTTTTAATCTGCACTGTATATTTCTTTTCTTTCGCTCCCTCTGCCAACATTTTCCCCTCAGCAGTACTTGACAGGAATTCATCTTTTTCTTCTTACCATTCTCTGCTCACCTCGGCTTCTTCCCATACTCCCATCCAATCCTTTCTCTACACCGCTAATGCTTGTTAGTTAGATTGATAACCTCCCGCTGCAGGAAACAGACTCGTTCCTCTGTTTCCTGCTGTCCTGTAGCTCCGGGGGCCTTATTAGTTTAGAGACGGAGTCATAGGGAGGGTGTGTGTGGAGGAACCGTGTTCTCTGGTTGTCAGCTGACTCCAGTGGGACTAATAATCTCAGGTTGCATAGCATACACGAGAACTGAGGTTTCACGGACGTTTCAGGGAATTATAATGTGTAGGATGCAGGCCGAGTCTTCAATCAGCCTCGTTGTATGTGGGCATGCATACCTCTTGTATGTGTCACACACAGATATTTGTGTAATTACACAAAATGTCAGGATTTTTTCTCTATTCCATGGAAATCTGATTAGCGGAAATCTAATTCTGCTTCTCTTCCGGTCAAAGATGGGAGTTTTAGATTAGACATGTCTCTTCCCTGAATGAGAATGTATGTGTGCATGTGGGTGTGTTTGTCCCCAGTAGTGGAAGAAGTACAGTAGGATCCTTTACTTAAACAAATACTTTGACATTTTGGACATTTCTTGCAAAGAGTTAGATCAATACCACTCTCATGTCAATTCATCAGAATCAGACCAAAGTTAAAAAATAACCTACCAACACTTCTATGGTGTGCTGTATCTTGTTTGTTTAACCTATAAACACACAGAAATGTAAACATGACAATTCGTGATGGTTATGTGCCACGGCTAATTCTTGACGAACAACAGATTATCGGTTTGGCTCTTCAAGAAAGATTTACATCACGTAACTCACCATAAATCCACAAACTGTTATTACATTTCTGTTTGTGTACAGATTAAACAAACAAGATACATCGTATTTAAGAGGGAGCTTTTTTTCAGACTAGCTGTTTCACCCATTCCGGTCTTTGTGCTAAGCTAGGCTAATCAGTGTATCAGTTTTTGGGGGGTTTTTCAACTCACATTACCACACATAATACATGAGATTGACACCGATCTTTTCACCTAACTCTTGGAAACAAAGCCAATAAATGTCTTTCCCAAACTGTTGAATGTTCCTTTAAGTAAAAGCAGCAACATCGATGTAATAAACCATTACAAGCAAATGTCCTGCATTCAAAAATGTAATAACTATATACTTTTACTTACTGTTTCAAAAGAGAAAGTACTCATTGTTACCGAATGGCCATTTTCAGTTTATGCAATTCATTATACATATCAGTCATAGTTGCATTATTATTGCTGATGCGTGTTTAAACATGGGGCTAATTTTTACTACTTTAGAAGATGTGTGGAAATCTGCAAATTAGCTAGTAAGTACATCTGTGATGTAGATGTTTCAAAGTAAAAATGACCAGATTTCCCTCTGAAATATAGTGGAATGCAGCACAAGTGAGTAAATGTCCCCTGTGTTTTATCCCTTCAGATAGAAACCACTATGAAATGTCTGTGTGCATTTTTGGTGACCTCTCCAGCTGGACCTCTCCTACTGTTTAACCAGATGTCAGCACTTTATTTGAAATAGGAGTGTGTCATCCTGTAAATCATGTTGATTGTACTTCATACTGAAATATAAACTCCTGTCTCCTCTCTCTGTTTCTTGTCCCCTCTCCCCTCTCGCTCCGTGTCCACATGGCCTCTCTCGCTCTTTTTCTCTTTTCTGTCGTCCTCTGCAGGTCTGATTACAGTCCCTTGTCCTCAACGAGCAGTAAGTAAACCAATGGCGACATGAAGCACACAATGCTCAGGCTGAGGACTTTATCTCCCTAATTCACACTGACAAAATAAATCCACTCACAGGGGAGGATTGTGTTGTGTGTGTTTAGTGGTCCGTATGGCCTACAGCAGATTTTAGAATTCTTTGTATGGTAATAACAAGTGGCTTGACTGATTATTATTTTTGTCCTCTTTCTTTCTAGCGTACCTTTACTGCGATGGTAGACACTTAACATTTTGCACATTTGATATAGGAAATGATTGGAAAAAAGTTTGACTTGACGAGGAAATTAAAAGTAAACAGTGAAGGTTTAAAAAAAGATTTAAGCTTTGGGAAGGATGTACATTTCAAGTACAAACAAAATGTCTTCTTAGTGTGCTGTCAGGAATTAAATATATTATTTGAACCTAATTTGCATTAGTCAAAGAAGTTTTCCCCCCTCAGCTTTTTTTCTGATTTCCATGCATCAACAACAAGCTTTATACATGAACTTGAGATACACAATGCAACCATTTCCCAGGAAAATATGATGAAAAATAAAAGGCTGCCACAAGCAAACAACCATAACATCTGTGTGCAATCAATGCAATATTTGGTGTACTTGTTCACCAGTGAACTGCACAGTCTCATAACCCATTTCAGCAAATGAAATGTCTTACTCGAGCTTAAAGGATAACTTCGGTTGCTGAGATCTGAAAGAAATGGGCAAGAAACGCGAGCAGACAGGCGATCAGGCAGGTTGGAAACAAACCTCCAGGTTAGTTATTAGTTATTTGGAGGAGAAAACAAAGGCAGTAAAATGATTATCCAAACTGTCCGTTGTAAACATCTGTCACGCAGACCAACTGCGTTACTTACTGTACTTACTAGGTAGTTGTTTGCACGTTAATCTGGATAGTAATTTAGATAATCTGGATAAACTGTTGGCTTGTATACAACCTGTCTGATCATCTGACTGCTTGTGTTTCTTACCCCCATCTTTTTTTTAGCTGTGTTGCTGCCTTCACAGATCTCATAAATAACTAAAATGACAAATGAATACAATGTCATCACAACAACAAAAATGAGACCCAAGTTGTGATAAACTGGAATTATCCTTTAAGGGATGAGTAACATTCAAAATTCAAAACATCGACAATATTATCTATGCTGTGGCCTTTAACTTGCAGTATTTGTTAGTGATATCATAATATGATATTGATGACGTATGATAAATTATGATATTCTGATGCTTTTTTGTGTCACAGCTCACTCAGCCATCCGAAATCAGCTTCCTAAATACACATTATACACATCAGCTGCTTAGTATTGTTTGTGTATACAGTGCTCGAACTATGAGGTCGCCACTTGTTGCTGGGTTAGTGTCAGTGCAGTTTTGTGTGAATGTGTGTATGATTGTGAAGATCTGTGTTTGCGGAGGTCATGACCTCTCCCCCGGTCTGGTTGCCAGATCTCCAGGCCGTTCACAATGGGAGGATTATGTCCGATATTAGCCCATTAATCTGGTCTACAGGAAGCTGCATTATCCCACCCGCACCACTCCCGCAAGTCAGGAAGTGTAGGACCACACACACACACACATACACACACACACACGCATGGGATGATCCAGCAGTGTGTGGTTTGGTCTTTCCCTTCATGTTTCCTGTGTCTTTCCTGTATCAGATGAGCCTCTGCCCATTATTGTCTCTGTCTCTGTCACCACTGGAGGTCAGGATGGGAACAAAACGTGTCAGAAAACACAAGAACTTTAAATACATGGGAAAGTGTGACCACAACTAGAAAGACACTACTGGACTAGAACTCCTCCACTTGGGGACTTCATATGATTTCGTGCATCACTCAGATTTACAGGCTGAAACTCATCCAAAGGATTAAGATCAGCAGTTAACTGTCAGTGGTGAAAAGAAGCCCATAAACTGACTGACTAAAGAAATTTGACCACGATGTTTGTGACTGCGGTTTAAAGGGTTGTTTCACAGTAATTACAAGAAAGATACTGTTTATTTTTCTCTTACCTCTAGTGGTGTCTAGTCATTGAGATCATTTTGGTTTAATTTGTCGAGGTTTTGAGATATTTGTCAGGTTTTTGCTGCCACCCCCACCACACAATGGAGGTGAAAATAAAAGGTTTGTGGTGCTCACAGCATTGACAAATGAGTAAAAAATATAAAAGCAGCTTGTCCCAGTTATCACAAGTATGCTATAATCCACATAAAACACACCATCGACAGCTTTGTTAGAGATGAGGGAGTCTTTCTCTGGTAGAAAGTAGTTCCAATGAAAACTGCTGTCTGTGAGGCCTGTGGATTATCTAAAGTAACAAGGAGGCTGTTTTTGGAAAGACATATTGCGGTTCATTTTTTAAAATATAACTTAAATGCAGTGAGCACCACAAAAAAATTTCCACTCACTCTGATTGTATAAGGATGGATGGTACAATTTCCCCCCGGGGATCAATAAAGTATTTCTGATTCTGATTCTGATTCTGATGGAGGCAGAAATCAGAAGAAAAGACCAAACAACCAAACAACTCTCAGTCAATCTCTGGTAGAATGGACCTAGCCATGGGTTAGACTATAAACTTAGGAAAAACAATTTGAACACAACCTTTGAACAGTACCTTTGTTTTCTATAGTAGGTGGCCGTGCTCTCAGTGGGATAATACACTCTGAGGTGTCCTGGTGTGGAAAATATCAGACTTCATGAAGGGCATTTTCACCTTTGTTTAGTCCATAAATCAGGACCTCTTGTCATGCGTTGTCACTTTGTAGCAACATGTTCCCATGCCTGTTGAAAGGCTTCTAGTCATGCATGCCAATTTATCTCATTATTATATTTTTAATGGATTTTGCTCCTTCTGCAGAGGGGTCTCAATGCTGAGTGGTTGGATGATGGTCTGTCATTTTCGCCCGTAAAAAAAAAAGTCAAGCCTTTATTGCCCCTCAGGGAATATGTCTCGCATAAGGGACCTTGACAAAATAGACAAGAAAGTAAAAGTTTCAAGGACATGGCAGGAATCTCTCAGAGTTGACATCAGTGAGGATCTCTGACATGACTGAAAATCACAGGAAGTCACCAGGTGGTACTAGTTCTGTGTCCAATACTTGTTCTCTCACATCCTACAGACGTACAGATAAAGTCAAAGAAGCAGCCTCAGTTTATTTGTCAAACTGTGTCTCCCACTAATGATCCCAACAGAAAGGACAGATGGGTGCAAACTGCTGTGGTGACAGATTTTCCAAAGACGTGGAAGGACAATATAGAGAAGTCATCTGTCTCAGCGCTGTGTGTGGCTGCCTGTTTTTGTCCTCAATGTGTGTGCATTCATGCTTGCCATGAGTAAATTTTGCAAAGGCTCATGCTGCATCAGTCTCCCTCGTCTGCGACCTTCACAGAAGTATATTTAGGTTCTGGTAGAGAGAGTACTCATGTTTATACAGGTGGTCTTAACCCCTGACCTTTGACCTCAGCTCAGACCAACCATAAGCCCCCTGGAGACAGACTGATATCATGTTAAACCACCAACGTAATTCTGACCGAGGTTATACTCTACTGTAGGTCCTATGTAACAGAAACTGAAGGAATTCAAATGGCTTGAAATTGAAACTATATCAACATACTGCTAAAAACCCAATTTAAAACATCCAAAATGTTGTAGTGAAACTTGCTTGTATCAAGAAAGAAATACCAGTGGGCTGAGCAAAAATTACTTCAGAAGTCTTTGTCAAACTAGCATAAAAATGTATCCAGCACAAAATACAATCTGAGCTTAAAGGATAATGTTGGCTGTTTATTTTTATTTATTTATATATTTATATTGTAAATAAATCACATGAAAAGCACCCATTAAAATCAAAACCAACATTGTGTTAGTTCGACTCCTTCTAACTTCCCTACACTGCCTTTGGCTCGCAGCCTCATGCCCATTGATTCCTACTGAAAAAGAAAATTATAACTCGTCACAACTTGGTGGATTTTAAGATTAAATCTTTTACCAAGTTAAAGACTTCCATATAGCAAAAATGTTAACTTTTATCTGGTTAAAAGTAACTCAAACATCGATAAAACTGCTTATCAAGACAAGCCAACGTGTGACGTTTACTTGAATTAAGAAGGATAATCTTGGACAGGCAGCAAGTCTGCTTTATACACTTAACAAATCCAACTAGATTAAATATGTAGTTTAAGATTAAAGGTAATCTCACTTACACTGTAGTTTTTGCAGTGTTGAAGATTGAAGCCAGTCTAGAAAATGGAACAAATGACACTTGATGTATAACACAGCTGCTTCTGCATCAGGAAAATTTAGCTAAAACCTCTATGAAGTCTTGATTTTATATGTAGTCAAAGGTTTCATAAATGCAAAGGCTTGTGCAATATTTGTATTACTCAGAGTTAAAGTCAAGAAGTGGAAATGGTAGCTGCAAGAATTTCATGCAACAGCTGTGACGGAAATCTAAATGCTGAGTGTAATCTGTCTTTTATGCTGTCTGCAGCTGGTGTGTGCAGCATCTCTGAGCGTTCAATAGAAGGTAAATAGGTTTTGATTCAAGTGGGAGCTTCAACTGAGCCCCACCCCAAACACTTAATCACACAACCTCACGTTCTATTGGTCAAAGCAGATGAATGTCCATTCAGCCTGAGTGACCTGTGGCCCTGCCCCCAGTGCTTTTCTGCATGTGTGTGTGTACATATATGTAAGACAGAGGGGGTCAGCTGTCAGAATAATTAATGTTTTTGGGCTAAAAGGGTGTTTAAAGCTGTGCAGAGGTCAGACTGTAACAACACAAAGATGCCGAGCAGAGACACAAATACAAATATACTAATAGATTTGAGAAGGACATGATTTGTCACACTTGAATACCTAAAAAATATACTGTAGATGTATTTATTACTCGCAGATGTAGACAGCACAGCATCCAAAAGAGAAAAACTTGGATGAAAGATGACAAGAACACAAGAGACATCCAACTTTTGCAGGTAAGCAAAACAAAGACTGTGAAAACGTTTCTTATTAAAAAAGGAATCAGCAATGAAAGGAAGATTTTAAAACAGTGAATAAAATAAATGTGCTTCAGCATATTAAGCAGTTCAGTGAGTCTTTTAAACCACAGAGGTCTAGACAGGATTGATGGTAGTTTAACAAAACCCTGGGAGTCACAGGTTGACGTGGGGGCTTTATATTTTCAGGGATCAGTCTGTCACCAGCAGATGTCTGCTCGCTGAGACCCACACAGATATTTGTGAGCATGAGAATACAAATGTAAATTTGTCTCTGCACATGTGCTGCATTCAGAGTGTGCAAGCACTGACCAGGTACCGAACCTAAATACTGCCAAAATATCATAAACATATCCTGTTCTGTAGACACATCACAGCGCTAACCCTGGTGACAAATACACAGCATTTCCTTTGGATACTTCACAATAAAAGTCATCCTCTGGATGCCCAGTTGGGCACATTCAATGTGAACATGCAGCAGGAGGAAATGTTCGGTTTGCATTAGCAGTAACTCTGATACGATTGTGGGACAGCGAACAGTTAACAGAGAGGCTGATATCAATTAGATAAAATTACAAACTGTAACATTGACTCTTTTCTGCGTTAGTAAGCAATTTGAATCAGACAAAAGAAGGCTGCCAGTAGCAATGAAAACCACTATATGGAGAGGTACTTGTGGGAATACATTGAATGGATATTGCTGAAAAACAGCCGGCCATAAATAATATCACTAATGGCGTTAGTCCAGTACTTTGTCCTTTGTCAAAAAAGTTCAGTTACAGTATACCGAGATTTTGTAATGTGTCTCTGCTCGTCAAAGTGTGTTCAAGTCGTCAGCGGTAAAATGATGAGTCTTCACCACAAAGTGAAACACTTGGCTTGTCCAGTAATGCCCGAGGCCCTGCTCTTGTTATTTCGGCTCAGACAGGCCTCAGATTAGCAGAACCAGAAACACATGTGTAAGCAAGTTACTCCAAATCCACTCTCCAAAATTTGTACATGACCCACACTGTTGTGTATCAGACAGTAGATTAAATACTTACCGGTGAAAGTGCAGCAGCCTATAAAGTTTTACTTCCTTCCCTAAAATAATTCAAGGTCTGCTGTGGTCTTGAGTGGAACGGCTGAACATCATGCAGACATGTAAAAACACACATATCTGTAGGCAGACAGGTGGAATGGAGCTTCTGTTTCTCTTTTCTCATTTCTGATTCAGAGACTAATTGTGTGTTTACGTTGTTTCATTCACTGTAGTAGAGAAGAAGGTTTCCAGTGGAGGTCATTTTGCTAGATGCGTCTTACTGAAAAGGAGAAAACTACAGTCTTTATTCAACTTCCTTGAATGTTGTCGTCACTCTTAACAATCTCTGCTAACATTGGAAACTTGTAGGAGAAAACACAAGCAATCACAACTTTTGCTGTCCCCACTGGTGTCTGGTATCTTTGTAGCTGCCATAGTCTCGACTTGTAGTTACATTTTCAACTAGGCACACATCAGCTACAGCTACCGGTGTAGGATCCGAAGCTACGCTATAACGCCTTAACACACAACTGTAAATTCAGCTTTGTAACAACTCTATAATCACTAAGATAATAAGATATGTTGTTAAATGTGTTTTTTACTCTCCAATTTCAGCTTTAGTTCTGAGTTCTACCTCAGACTTTATTCCTGTACGTCATTGTGTGTAACAGAGTGTGGTGTATATTACACCCTTATTGGTTACTTATTAGTGAGATCTGAGCGTTCACTACCTCTTTGCCCTTCATCAGCACAGACTTGTATTCACACTCAGATACTGAGGAAGATGACGCAGTTGTCTGTGTAAGAAGGACAGCGCTGGGTATCCTTTTACATGCCAAACCTCTCGCAGTGATGTCAGCCAAGGCACTTTCAGCACAATCAGTTTGAATAGCACCTGATGCATTAAGGACCACCCGAAACAGCTCAGCACACACACACACACACACTCCCGGTGCTTTCTCCCTAGTTGAATGTGGCGCATGAGATCCAGGCTCTGCCATAAGGCAGCTTGGATTAAGTGTTACCAAATGTGCATCCTCCAAATTGAGGTTTGGACTACGAGGCTGTGATCGCATCTAAATATGCTGCAGTCAGCTGTTTGTTAATGGTTTAATTGAAGCAGTTTTGTCTGTCAGCCTTGTTGTGGGTCCTTCATGATAATGACTTATTGCGTGTGTGCTCCCTGAGTGCACATTCAGTGCAGTCTGTAAGTAGTTGCACAGTGAAATATGTTTTGTTGTTTTGGCTCTGCACTCCAGCACATCATGATGACTATGAGGTTGAAGTCAAAGGGTCCACTTGGACCGTAGTCGGGCCAGGTTCAATTTATGTTCAGTCTAATGAGGTCTGAGTTGGGTTCTGTTGTATTGCTGCTGGTCTCAGGCCTGTGTGTCAACATATCTAACACCTGGGTGCATCCAAGTGGATCCTGCACCAAAAAACCCACTTTTAGTTGCAGAATGGGGAGTGGGAACTCTATGGCTGCTTGTTGAAATAGCAGTGTTCTCTCTTTTTGGGTCTTTTTTGGTCAACTGCATTTTGGATCAGGTCTAATTATCCTCTGATCTTGACTGTCCAAGGGCCCCTTGCAGATCAGCAGACTTAAAAAAACCCGGCAGGTTTGGATAGGTTTTCCATGGATCCATTTTGGATCAGGTTTCAGCTTTAATTTGAGGGCGCTTGGATCTATATCAGATGATCAGATGGTACTTCAGCTCTTACTTGTTTTGGGGGCTTTTTGCTTTAAGTCTTACACTGAAGTTTGGCTATGTTTGTTCAGAATTGTTCTGCTGCATTGTCCTAATACCGGGGGACTATGTATTGAAGGGGTACCACTCCTATGCTGTTCAACCAATATGGATGTGAACATTTATAATGCTAAAAGGCAGCATTTTCACATGTGTTGCAGTACAGCAGCAAAACACCAAACTTATCCAAATACTTACAGAGCGTGCTGTATGTTTAGGTTTGAGTTAAATAGGGTCACAGCATTAGTACCTCTTCAGCTTTTTGTCCCTCTAGTAAGCCAAACAGCCTTGTCCCAGGTCTGTGCGGACGGTAAAGGTCACATGACATGCATGAACTTGGACTAGCTCTTTTGACTGGCTTTGGTCTTCTCACTAAGCCTCCCCATCT
The DNA here is from genome assembly GCF_043641665.1 of Enoplosus armatus. NCBI lineage: Eukaryota > Metazoa > Chordata > Actinopteri > Centrarchiformes > Enoplosidae > Enoplosus > Enoplosus armatus. Next base: position 6,303,851 of record NC_092190.1, on the reverse strand, counting down.
AATCTTTCCTCACAACAGTCTGTCGTAACTTATCTAATCTATCTAATTCTTAGGTTTGAAACCAGCAGCAGTTTGGAGCCAGAAAACAGCGGCTCCACATTTTGATCTAATTGCTTTTATCTTTAGCAGCGTACTCACTTTACTGTCTCTCTGTCATATGAGTATTGCTTAAAGGATAGGAAGGCTGGAGTCATTCTCTCTTTCAATACTTTTCTGACTTCCCTACCCTGCCTTTGACACACAGCCCTACGCCCATTTGTTCCTAATGAAGATGTAAACATTTAAAAACAGCTCACAGATATATAATTTCATTTTTTTAAAAAGGCTCAGTAATTTCAGCTGCACTTTAGTTTTTAGCAAACGTTACTTAAATATTAGTGTATCAGGCTTTGGCTACACGGACAATACTTAGTTAGTTAGTAGGATCATTTCATTGATGGTTTTGGTCTTTTCATGGGATTCACACATTTAGCAGCTAAAGAGACAAATATTTCCCTCAGTATTTGTCAATGTCAATGTTGTCTTCGCAATTTGTTTCTGCTGCCCCCAAGTGGCCAAAAAAACCCCAGTTGTTGCAGGTTTAAGTATGCAACATGTCCCACAAACACTGTTAGTTCACATATGAGACTTTGAAAAGGTAACTTGACACAATCTGAATCAGTAAAACTTCTGTGTTTGACATTTTATATAATGAAAAGTTAGTAGTTAGGGCTTTACAGAACTTACAAAACTTAATATTATAGTCAAGGCTTCCTTCCTTGGCACCAGTCAAACTGACGTATGAGTGTTGGAACTTGCATGTTTTTTCTTTGTTTTTACCAGACGACAAAAAGGGGCCCCCATCTTGAATTTCCTCCTCAGTTGTTTTGACTTACACTGAGGGCCAAGCTAGCTAAAGCTGTGACTGCAGCACTTCTACACACACACACACACACACACACACACACACACACACACTCTGAGGCCTTAGTTGAGTTTTCGCTGCTAATCACTCTCATATGTGCTGGGGCCACTGGAAGGCGTGTTGTTTTATCTCACGTCATCATCTGTGTGTATGGCTGCGAGCATGTGTTGCCGGTTAACACTTAAACACAGAGCGAAGGTAAAAGTCTGTGAGTATTAGAAAAGACAGACCTACCTATAAATGTGCACATTGATTTTGTGTGTATTGAGGATGGTTGTGCACATGCACGAGTGTGTATGTGGTCAGTCGAGGCAGAACATCACCTTCAGCTTGAGGACTGGATTAAGAGCTTAGAGACACACTCCTCCAGAGCTTTACACACAAACCCCCTTCATTCCCTTCGCAGGATTGGGGTGACTTAATCTCTATTTTATTCTCCTCTGTGCCAGCTCCCTGTTAACCCTTATTGCTAGAGGAAAGCATCAGCTTGAATGCACAAGGTATTGAGTTGTATCTTATGTACGTATCTAAACTTAGCAATTAAGTTACAGTAAACTACTCAGCCTTCTGTGTGTCTGTCATTGATTAAAGCTGCATCATATTGTTATTTCTTGACCCTAAAAAGGGATTTATGTTTGTATGTATGTATTTATTGAGTAGTTTAACCTTTATGTCTGTTAAAGGTCTAAAAGCCTCGTAATGAAACTGGATGGAAAAAACTGACACGACAAGAAAGTTAGGGTTTGGGGAAGGCAGTATTTTAAAAAAAATAGAGGAAAACTTACACATTTACACCTAGAAGGTACACCTAGCTTAAACGAATGCAGTCTGATACGACAAACCTGTAATAAATCCCACCTTCATGAAGGTTATATTCTTTTTAGAGAGGACTTGATTCAACTTTATGAACATTTTGGAACATGTAGTTTTTGGTGCTGTTGATCCTAATAAACTGGCAAATGACTGTATATTAAAAACATGTTATCTTACAAAAACATCACACAGAAAATATAAGCAAACAGTTTACACCAGAAACAACAAGGCAGTCCAATTAATAGAATTAACATGCAGCACAAATGCAGCAGCACTGATGATTTAAACCATTATTCCACTAAGAAACAGTATCATGGTATGGAAGATTTTAAATGCCTAAATAAAATCAAACAAATCAAAGACAGGAAGTGAAATACTATACACATTGTTATATATATTTCCTTTTTATGTATGTTTACTGGGACATAATTCAATGAAAACACATATGTTTAGTTTTGTTATGTTGGCAATAGTGTTCTTGAAGGCGAACAGAGAAGGGTGAAATGATCTCAGGTTCAAGTGTCTGTCAGGGATTTTAAATATCCAACTGGATACCAACCATCCGACTGTGGTTTTGGTCTAGATGTCAGTTAGATGCCCAGAAGATATATACTGATTCTAATGCGATCAGACATAAATAACCAGGTGTGTGGCCCTCAGTGTGTGTGGGAGCCCGTCTGTGGCCTCGAGCCTGACCCAAACTTAGATTCGTCTTTAATCCCAGAGTCATTTTAGTTACCGACTCTCAAGAACTTTGGGTAGATGAGGAGACATGAGATGAAGGAGGAGGAGGAGGAGAGAGAGAGAGAGAGAGAGAGAGAGAGAGAGAGAGAGAGGCGGGGAAAGAAAAACAGGTAAATGTGAAAAAAACTGACAAATAAAAAGCCTACTCATAAATAGGTTTACTCACTTCAGTGGTCTAGCCTCTCAACTTATACTAACTACTGTCAATTTCCTGATGCATGTTGGTTATCATGCTCACAATCACAGAAAGCTTTGGGGTGCTTGCTTTGCTCGACAAATGCAGCTAATGTTAAAACCAGGAAAATTCAGGATCAGACCTGTATCAGTCATAACCACAAAATATAACGGGAAAAATAAAATTCTCAAAAGAAAAATCTCCTCCTGCTTTCCTGCTTCCTTTTAACTGGCTATCGTACTAAGTAAACATAGGCTCTTCTGGTCTGCATGCTGTAAATCGTTTCATCCGGGGAATCGGACCCAGTGACAGACATTAAGAATTACTATATAGAAATAGCCAATCCTCTCGCTGATGATCTCGTTTGCTTGTGTAGGTCATATAGAGGCATCTATATTCAATTGAAACGGTTTCATAACCAGTTAAAAACTCCTTGTAGTTGCTTTATCCAAAACAAGAGTAATTGATGATATCTCCTCTTTCGCTGCTCTGTTTTGCGTTATTCTTTATCATCAGTTCGAATGAGGCAGAAGTTCAGAAGTGAGAGTTTCAGGTTCTGACTCCTGAAAAATGATGCTGGGAGAACTGTGTGTGTAGCAGGAGTTACTGCAGAGAAATCAAGCTGTCTGTGTGACAGTACAATGTGCTGTACAGTAAATACCTTGAAAGATCCCTATCATCCCTGTGTTTGGCATCTTGATGCCAGCTACTTGTCAGGGAGACAGACATTGATTCTAATAGGATCAGTCGTTAATGAGCATGGTGCCCAGTGTGTTTGTGTGTGTGTGTGTGTGTGTATGTGAGGACGTCTGTGCCCGGGCATCCAGCTTAAACCTACAGTTGATCTTTCTTGATCCTGCTGTATTTATCTCTTCAGACAAACGGAACCACATGAGGACACTTTGGGGTTTGGTGGCATTTTAGCGAATGTGGATCCAATATAAAATTCTGTTTCAATCCGATTCGATTCTTTTCAAATCACCTTATCGAATCTATTTAGGTTTAGTTTGTAACAAAGAGAAGAAAATCAATGATTGACATTCAAGTCATTTAACTCACTTGCAAGAATATGGTCCATCAGCAGTAAGGTTTCACTAATAAGTCATGAAAACCAACTGTGGAACTGAATATAATTTGAGGTATTGCTGCTGCCTGAATATCTGTAACCTCAAAGCTCTCAGATCACTTCCCATTGTCTTTGGCAGAATATGACTTGCAGTTTATCTGACCAATAGTAGACATCCTGATCCTGTCATCCTGATTCCATATTATAATTTTCTCTCTTTTACTGGTTTCTTCCATTTTTTCCCTGTTAAAGGGTTTTTGGGGTGTCCTTAACCAAAGCGTCTATTTATTTCATAGGTTCAACTGCCAAAAGGTTCCTATTGTTTTCATTTACATATATTAAAAGCCAGAGGAGGCAATTAAGTTACATAAATATAAACACTGTACACTCTCAATGGTCTCAACTGCAGCCTGAAAATGTTGACATACTAATTTTCTTTAAAAATAGACCAGAAATATAACACCGGGGTCTTTGAAGATTCGAAGAGGTACCAAGATTAAATTTGTTTTGTTGCCATCAGTCCAACCTGTTGAGACATTTGACGAGGACATCCTGAAGACATCCTTATCTAAGCCATATTGTTAAGTTGAGGAATGAAACAACATTTTTGAATATATACAATACACAAAACAAATTGTCAAAAACTGAAAACATAGTTTATACAGATTTTATCACACTTTGTTTTCAGTTAAAATGTTAAAAACAAAACCTGTATCTAACCATGAACCCTTTCTTATGTGTCATTCTGGACATTGCTTCTCTAATGGCCACCTTTAAGTAATGTTTCCTTGCAACCTGATCTTAACATTTAGAAAATGTCACTCTTTGGTCAAGTGTCCTTTTGCAAAGGCCAACGGACTCTTGAGACTGAACCTGTCCCAGTTTGGCCTCTCTGTTTCATGGAGGGATTCTGGCAACAGAATCTGGTTTGCTGTGCCAGGGACAAGAAGACTGTGTGTCCTTTCCCAAACTGCCTCAAAGCAGGAACGAAATGGGACAAGTCCCCCGAGAAGTGAGATAAAGACCGTAGAAAAAGTGCTCCAAAAAGAAAGAATGAGAGAACATGGAGATGAGGAGATACAGTGTGAGTGTGTACATGTAACATGCAAGAATGAACACACTGGATCAATATGACTGTAGTTTGGGAACATTTCAGTGGTAGTTTTGCAGTACCTGTACCAGGGTGACGAGCTTTTCCAGGTCAGGGGTTCAGGGGGAGGCTACACCTGAATGCATAGCTCCTGCTGTGGTCTGAAACATTCCTCCGGGCTTCAGTAATGACCTCCTAATGGCACTAATGAGCTTCCACGGAGGAGCCCTGCTCCACATGGGTCTGGTGGAAAGTAGAGAGGAGGGAGGGTGAGAGAGGGGGGGGGTGAAAGGTAAACATAGAAATTGGGAGAAAGATGGAGTTAGATCTGGATGAGTGAAATGGAGAAGGATGGGAGTGAGAGATCTGTGGTGAGAGGGAAGGAGGGAGGGGAAGGATGGGAAAACTTGAACAAGGAGGTAAACAAAGGAAAGGAAAAGAAAGAGAAAATGTTGGAGAAAAGACAGTCCCAGTATTCCTATAAAGGACGAGAAGTTTGCGTCCCGTCATAGACCTAATTAATACCATGTACAGATATTGCAGAAAGAAATAATTCCAAAATGTTAAGCTACATTGTGTTGTTTACAGGCGACAGGGTTTCTTTATATGCCTGTAACAATGTCGAGTTTGGTTTTCTCAAATTAAACAAGCTGATTGTAATTTTATATTTTCTTCCCCTTGTCTTTCTCATCCCATTTCTCTTCTTGCCCTCCTTGCCCCCTCCACTCTCTCTTGTTTTGTCTTGATGCTGTTGTATGTGGAGGTGAGTTATCCATGGGTGAGCTCCAGGATCCCTTCCTCGTCAGCATCCACCTCATCGCGGACCCCGGCCAGGGCAAGTTCCTGCAGCGAGCTGCTGATGCTGTGCTGGCGTGGGTTCACCCTGAGCTGCAGCTCTTCCGAGTCTCAGAGCGGGCCTGCGTCTCCCAGCGGCCCTGGCCCAAGCACCATCAAAATGGCAGCCCGATTGCAGCCTGCCAGCCGGCTCTGGCGGTCATCCTCTTCCTCCAGGAGGAGTACGGTGGCGAGGAGCAGATACTGATGCTGCACCACACTCTGCAGAGGCCACCATGGCGCTACCACCACACTGAAAAAGTCAGCAATGGCCGGCGGATGCTACCGCTGACACCATGCAGTCAGGACTTTTTCACTCTGTCTCTTGGCACGCCGCTCTGGGCTGTGCGGCAGGTCCATTACGGGAAAGAAATCGTGCGATTTACTGTTTATTGCAAACATGAAAATTATGTCGACATGGTGCGGCTTTACAAGCTGCTGCTTCAGCGGAGGGTAGCGCAGAAGAAGGAGGACTTTTGCTTCTTTGTGGTGTACTCTAACCCGGATATGGAGATCCAGTTGTCATTTAAGAGGCTCCCACGAGGTCAGAGTCCAGTGGTGCTGGACTCGGCAGTGATGGAGGTGAGGGTACGAGATGTCGGGGCGCTGGTGCCCCTGCTGCCACAACCCTGCAGCCCAATCAGTGAGGTCCGCTGGCAGACAGAGGACTACGATGGAAATAAGATCTTGCTGCAGGTGAGAGTACTTTCTGTTGTTGCCAGTTTTCACCTGCGCCAAATAAAGCTTACGTTTTTGGAATTTTCAAGGGACACTCAGTAAATATAGTGCACTATATAGTAAACAGGGAGTGATGATTCTGGATGCATGTAAAATACCAATTGGTTTTAAGCTTATGTTACCCAGGTTACACCGATGACCTCCACCAATGAGGTTATGTCTCCAATACCTGCTGTTAGTTATCAGGATATCCCAAAAACTACTTAACTGATTTCAATTAAATTTTCTAAAACATTAACCGAAGGGCTAAGGAACAAGTAATTTTGGTTTTTGGTATTTAAATGTTTAGAAGTGAAATATTTTTTCCCAGCTCCAATGGATCAAGACAAATATGTCAGCATCTATCAATTTCTATTAGTAAAATAACCATGGAGCTCTGTAGCCAAAGTTGCAGGATAAAATAACCACCATAAGGGCGGTTTACTTGCTCTGTCTACAGTCTGTTTTTATAATTGTGTTGGGTGAAAGAACAAGAGAAGCAGAAAGAGAGAAAGAAGGAAAAAAGTGGTTCAGAGAGGGATCAGATCTCCAAAAATAACAAAGTCATACAGCAGACAAAGCAGCATTGAGTCTCCTTAATTTGAAACCCCTTTTAATCCATCTAACCATAAATGTATCTATCATCATCCATCCAGATTGTAAAAAGTTTGCATGGCCACAATAAACTGATTCACAGCAATCACACAAAGATGTATGTCATCAGAAAAAGTGTGTGAATGAACACACACATACACAAAATGGTCCTTGTTTGGAGGGTATCAGTTTCAGAGGGGATATGTGTCCAGGCAGTGGCCGATAAGTAGTTTTGAAAGTTCAAGCTGATTAAGCAGCAGTCCATTACTGGGATTGAAACAGCACAGAGGGAAACAATAAGCTAATCTATCATGACAATGGACCATATGCATGACGCTTAACTGCCACCTGGCCTGAAGTCATGTGGTCCTGTGCACAGTGACACAACATCCTCAATGTTCATCAATACAGAAACACATTGTGTTCAGCTTCTCTTCTGAGGAAGTTCTGGCTCTAGATATTATAATACCAAACCCTATGGAGATGAAGACACTCACAGCTGCAGCAAACTCTGAACGTTTCATCGTCACATTTGGAAACTAAACACTTTACCACAGCTGTCAAATTCATTCAAAGGTGACCCAGAATGTGAAAGCGAACGGATTTAAACTGCTGAATGTTTTATCGGGTTTCTACAAAGTGTAATTTTTAGCTTCAGCTTGCCGTTGGCAGTGCACACAATCAAGTTTGAAGCAGTTACAGCCTATTATAGATTTAGGGCTGCAACTAACGACTGTTTTCAATATAAATTAATCTGCCCATTACTTTCTCGATTTATCTCAATGTCAGAAAATAGTGAACAATTCCCTTTGTAATGTCCCAGACTCCAAGGTGACGTCTTCAAATGTCTTGTTGTGTTCGAGCAACATTCCAAAATTCAAAGAAATTCAGTTGACTATACTACAGAGCAGCAGCAAATCTTCACATTTCAGCAACTTGAACAAGGGAATGTTTGGTAGCCTTTGCTTGAAAAATGACCGGAACAATTATCAATATAGTTGGAGGTTAATTTTCTGTCGACTAACCATTTCAGCTTTGATAGAATCACATTTTTGGAAACCAGCCACAACCAAACTGCTGAGCGGATGAAGATTTACGTTTATCAACTTAAATCACACATTTTCTTGCTTCTGCAGTGTGTGTGTAGTTGAAGATTAGTGTTCATTTGTGGTGTTTTTGGCTTGCTGAGGTCAGATCTCTGGCTGACTTTGCTTATCCCAACATAACTAAAGCGTGAGGGTCTGATCATCGCCATGTCAGCAACCTCATTACCCAGCACCCCCTGCTGCGGCTCCTCACTGGCATTGTAGCATGTTGTCCTCATGGAAAACTGGACAGATCCTGTCATGTCGTATTAGCAGACAGAGGCACACACGCTTTCACCCAAACAGGCATAGAAATAGTTTGAGAAGATAACAAATGTGTGCAGTTGACCTGCTGCATCTTTGGATAACAATACACACACACACACACACACACACACACACACACACAAAGTCATTGTGCTTTGGCTTCCCTCAAGTGTTATTAAGTTTTAAATCACAGCCTCAACAGTAGGCGACAACACTCACTGCCTCTTTCTTTCCTGTGTGGGACAGATAAGTATGCAGCCGTCCAACCACTTCATGGCTCAGAGGGCAGAAAAAGTGACAGAATAAGAGAGACGAAGTGAAGAGGAGAGTGAGAGAAGGATAAACAGGAGGCAGTGGACTGTAGAGGAGAGACAGGAACAGAACCAGGAGGCAGAGGTGGTTAATAAGACAGGAGAGACAATGAGCAGGGAGAGAGGAAAACACTGGGGCTTTGTTGCACTCTTTCACTTTTTTCTCCACACACACTGACACATTTGTACTTTCATCCTTGACACAATACTTTCCTAATCCCCTAACTGTAACTTTAAACCTGTAATAACTAATTCTTTTTTGGCTACTCAGGGCAGTGGAAACAAGTTGTGAACATGTCATTGACCCATCATCACCCTCTAAGCCGAAAGGGCGAGCTTGTTAGTAAACAGCTGCTTATTTACACATCCAGTCCTTATGGAAAACATTATCATTCATTGTTTTGGTCAGTTTACATGAGGAAAAAAAGGAAAAAGGAAATAAAAGAGACAGACAAATGACACAATTGAATCGCTCTCACACAAACACGCTCATAATGACAGGAAGCAATACTCTCCTACCCATTATATGTCAAAAGCAGCAGATAATTAGATTGTTTGCCTCCCGACCAGCAGAGCTTCCACTCATCAGGACACTCACATACACAGGTGTCCCTTTAACGAGCCACAAGGAGCTGCACTCTGTTACTATGGAGACACTTTGGTCAGTCTGCATTTTTTTGGAATAAACTTTTGTCCAAAAGTGGCGTTTTTTAGCATCTGTCTGTCAATCTGTCTGTTGGTCGGTCCACCACTTTGGCCCAGACTTAAATATCTCAGCAGCTATAGGATGGATTGCCATGACATTTTTTGAAACCCGCCATCAGGTCAAACAGGTCATGTCCAATACTTTGGTTTACGACCAAATAACTCCCAAAACTAATGGCATCCCCATCAGCCTCAGCTGTTCTTTGTGTTTTGTGCTAATTAGCAAATGTTAGCATGCTAATGTGCTAAACTAAGATGGTGGATAAGGTAAACAGTCTACCTGCATAAATCAGCATGTTAGAATTGTCATTGTGAGCATGTTAGCACACTGATGTTAGCATTTAGCTCAAAGCACCAGTGTGCCTAAATGCAGCCTCACAGAGCTGCTAGCGTGGCTGCCGACTCTTAGTCTTGTTATTTTTTATAAATAGACATTTTAGACAAACATTTTTGTGATGTACAAGCTACTATTTGGGTGTGCTGTTTCCAGCTGTGCAATTTTTTACTTTCTTACTTTTTATATTTCTACTTTACTTTTTTAGGTTTTATATTGCTTTCAGTATTCCAGCTATGTATTGAAAACGAATTATTCTTTTAGATGAATCAATTAAGCCAGATGTCAGCAGTCCAAATGCAAAGATATTCAAATCATAGTGATAGAGGAAACATCTGAACCAGCAAATTTCTTTTCTTTTCCTCAAATGATGAACTCGGGATGACATATTTGAAGTTATATGCACTGTATAAATATTTCGATTCAACCCATCATGATCAGCAAGAATATTTATTAATGTCAGGAATACAGACATAAGATGTTTCCTGCTCTGACTTCAGTCTGTCGTGAGGACGAGGTAAATCACTGTTCAACTCTTGCTCTCAGGAAACTTTAAGATTTGCTTCCATGATATTTATTGTTGTTGAGCCTGAACATATGGAAATCTGATCCCTGTGCTCTTGGAATAATTGTCTTGAGGCTGCTGTGTGGAAACTTATTGCTTCTGCTCGTATTGTTTGGTTGGAAAGCCGGATGACAGAGCGGACATGAGAACAGAAACATGGAGAAACCATCAGCGTTGAGAGGGGGAGGGGCCTGTGCTTTTCAATACTTGCAGAGAATGAAAACATAGAGGAGAAACTGAACTGACAGAGCAATGAAAGTAATACTGCTGCAGCTGCCTTACATGTTTAAACAAATAACATTTCCACGTTTGCGTCAGAACAGGGGAATCTACCATGTGGCTTCTTACTTCTCCAGACCTGTGACTTAGTGGATGATAATCAAACTGTAGATTTGTTGTATAGCAGGTTTTTCTGAACAGCAGGTTCTGTGTTTTGAGATGCTTTGGTCCATAAATGGAGGTGTGATACACATGGGACTCCTCTCGAAGCTGATGGATTCTCCAGCTGCTGGTATGATTCATAAAGTGTCCAGGCTGGGAACAGGGGGCGTGTGGGGGCTTTTGTAAACCCTGGGGTTCCCTTGTACCCCTTCCTCTCTATGTTTGCTGCCTGTCACGTGAGGAGTTGGTTGCCTGAGAGCCCTACAGGGAGATGTTAATAGTCTTGAATATGCTCCTCATTTCTTTGTAACCCCTGTGACCTCTTGTCTCTCTTACACGGCAACAGTCCCCTCCTACAAACAAGCTAAATATTTGACAAAAAGATTCTTATCAAACTGCTATTTCAAGCTCAGGCAAAATAATATGTAATCTTGAGAAATTTGCTAGTATCAAACAACAAAATCTGCCAATGGGGAAATCAGAAATCTGGCAAATACATAACACTGTCTGACCTTAAAACTGGCAAAAAACGACTTTATTTTAGGCAATGAAACTTCAGAAATTCAAGATAAAAGTTCTTGAAACTAGACAGACCTGTGGGAGATTGGGGACATGGAGTCCAAATGGACCATGTTCAAAGACTCCATTGCAGAGGCCAGAAGATCATTGGTGTCCATCATAGTAGCAACCAAAGAAGCTGCTGGTGGACACAAGGTGTATGAACAATGTGTACGAGCAAAACGCAGCATTTCCCACACATAAACTGGTATTTATAAAAGACGAATGTGCAGTGGACCTCATGCATACTTCTGACCAGCAAACAGTTTTCTAAGGCCAGCTATGGGTGATATGATGATATTGAATATAAGGTGAAAGATGTAATCTAAATGTAAAACAAAACTGATTAATTTTATCATTCATTTTACTGACATTGAAACCTTGAAACAGGTTTAATGTATTGAAAATGGTCCTTTGCTAGAGTTTTTTTTATATCTTTGAGAAGAACAAATTTGATCACTCTCAAATAAGATATTCTGACTTTCTTGAATAGTCTTTCTTGCAGTGTAGCTCTGGTGAAACTTCTCATTAGACTGTCTTATGTCAATAAAGTCAAACACACATTCTACAGTTTATATTGTCATTGGTTTTCTTCTCCTTCCTGCTCAGGTCCAAGGTGCACACTTCAAACACCAACAAGATCCCTGCTACATATCGTCCACTGTCACTGAATCAGCCTCGGCTCCATCCACCTTCACCCGAAGCGCTGCCTCCTACAGGAACCGTCGGCACCACCATCGGGCGACATCCCGTCTCAGAGTCCACCAGACCCCCCACAGCTCCCGCCATCTGGCCTGTGAGGAGCCGGATGAGCAGGAGCAGTGGGCCGACCAGCACCATCTGGACAGCTGGAGGACCCAGTGGAGGGGCCACCAGTCCAGCTCCCTCTTCTCTCTACCCAACCTGGGTTCAGCCAGCTCCCGCTCCACCTGCTCCTCTCCTGGACCTTCTCCAAGCCCCCATCACAGGAGCCACTCCCTCCACAGGAGCTCCTCCCTCATCCCGCCCTTCCGGCTCAACGTAGACGCTCTGGTTGGAGCGGAGGAGACAGACGTGGACACAGGGAACAAAATAGATCCAGGCAGCAGTGTGGACCTTAGTGTGGTGTCTGCGTACATCAAATCCAGCATGCCACAGACTTCTCGGCCGTTGTCGGCGCCGCCAGAAGACATCGGACCCTCCCTCTCTCCTGGTATCCCAGAGACCGCCTACAGGGCAGCCACGCTGGGCCGGACTCCAAACAGCTTCATCACCAGCAGCATTCCTTCTACCTTCCTGGGGTCACGTATCCAAAGAACCAGTGTGAACACAAGTGCTGCTCTGTCCCTGAGCGACGTCTCCATGAACCAGTCTGACAGTTGCAGCATCATTAGTGCCCAAGTTGAAGAGGCAGACAAAGTAGTAGAAGAAGAAGACCAAGAGTTCTACATTTAATCTGTTGTAAACTGAGAGGACTCACTCTGACTCTGGCCAGTAAAGACAGTCAACACAGCTCCACTCTGCCCCCTGGTGTTTGATAGTAAAACTAATATTACAGTGACTGTAAACTGGAGCTCAGCACAAACTGTATTTGATGTCCTCCTGTGTTTGTCAATGTATTTTGCATGTAGATTTAAGCTTTGTCAGGTTATATAAGTAAATGAAATTGCACATTTAAAGGACCAATCACATAACTGTGTGCAGATACACTATTCAATAAATGTTTTTCTCCATCATGTGTGCTACACATTACCTTTAAGGAAAGTTTCCAACCTTGATTCTTGTGTTTAGTGTTTATTCGAACAGCTATTATGGTTAACCCTAATCCAATTCACTTGTTTCAGAATCATCCTAGGGCAAACATCCCTTAAAACAGTTTAAGATAAATACATTATATACATTCACCATTTGATGCCAAACATTTTTCAATCTTCGCACACCGACACCTTCATCCAGTTCAAACACAGGCTCCTCTAAATGTGCTTATGTTTATTTATGCTTCAAGGTTCCTTTACTTGGCAAGTTTAAGATACAGGCTGCTTAATTATACCTTAAGTGGTTAAACCCTAAATTAATAAGGGGAAACTCTATGCCTGTTTCACCTTAATGTAAATATGAAAGGTTAAAGGGGCTTTTAAGGTACATAGTTTGGTGGATAGTGATGTTCACTACATTTATAAAACACATGTGAAGTCAATTCATTTATCAAGCACATTTAAAACCAACAAATGTTGACCAAAGTGTTTTTAGAGAGAAATTAAAGATATAATCAGATGTAAAAACGAATAATAACAATAAAACATTAAAATAAAGTATTATTGGTAAATGTAAAACAATGCAAGAGGCACAGAAAACTACAGAATAATAAAGACAGAATATGGCTGATCATGTAGTCAAAATAACATTAAAGAAACTAAAGTAAAAAGATGGTCTCAAGATGAGTTTCAAAACTGTCACTAAATAAAGACTCAAGAGTTTTTGACCTCCAGGTCAAGGGAGAAACATGATCTAAGTCTTTTAGTGCAGTACGATGCTGCCCTCTGCTGTTTAACTTTGAAGTTAAACATTCAATTTGAATATAGGATTTGATTTGATCACAATTAAAGAGCAGTCTTGATTTTAAACTAATCTCTAAATTAACAAATTCAGATAATCCATCTTCAAGTTCTTCAGGACTCATTGAAACAGCATGATTGTGTGTCAGATTGACACTGTAATGCTCCTCTGTCTGGGGAAATCTTTAACAGCCTCTTGTTTCAGCTCCTCGGTTTGAGCACTTAAACAGGTGTGAGTCTCCTTGTGAGGTCTCCGCGCAGTCTGAAGAGGGAAAATCCAGTAATAGCGCACACTGGTTGTCATGGTGAAGTCTCCTTGCAGCCCTGCAGAGGTGACGTCATCATCAACCAATCAACACAGAGAGTGGTATAATGTGTTTCCACGGTGCAGAGGTTACACATAAACACGTCTGGAAAAAAGATCAGTCTGCAAGTTGAGATCCAAAGTTTTACAAATTTTGTATAACAGTCTAAATTATTCTTATTGTTCTTCAAAAGTAACATGTTCTTGTACAGACCCAAAGATCTTTTAGAGTGTTGTGTGCTGATGAGGAGAGAAAAGCTGCAGCAGTCAAAATGATTTATGCAGCTGAGATGCTCATAAACCACAGATTTATTTTATTTTGGGGGGGGGGGGGGGGGGGTTGAGTAAAAGGGCAACATTTACCACATTATCTCATGGTTGGAATGGATGGATGGATACATTATGATCTCATTAAAAAAAGTATAAAATACGATATCTGCATATTTGTGTTTAAGAGGAAAATCAACTCACAAATGTGATTACAAATTGGTATAGGGCTGATCTTTACAATAGAATAACCAAGAAACTATCAGCTACTACAGGCTGACTACAGGCTGACTGCAAAGGACACCACCTGAGTCAATAGTAACACCTCAACACCAAGCAAAACTAGGGAAAACTAGTTAGCAATCTGGAAGAAAAATAGAAATGGATCACTAAAAGTAGTAGATAAACCTCTTGTAGGGGCCACCAGCATCTCAAAAGAGTTAAAAATACGCATGAATAAGCTACTTATTGAAAAATGGTAACAATAAAACACAAAAATATGAACATTATTGAGAAATATGTAATAACAATGGGCATATTGCACAGAAATAAACAATATGACCAGTCATGTAGTCATACATTCAAGCATTATTATTAACTGTATTCAACAGATTCGAGAACTGATAGTGATATTTTAGCATCTATACAAAGCCTGTGTGCAACTGGAAGTGCTGCTTACAGCCATAGCACTTTGAACACGCCCGATCTCAGAAGCTAAGCAAGGTCAGTCCTGGTTAGTACTTGGATGGGAGACCGCCTGGTAATACCACGTGCTGAATCAGAATCAGAAACTATTTATTGCCAAGTAACATACATTACAAGGAATTTGCCGTGGTCTGATGATGCTACATTTTGTTTTTTTTAACATATAACATATAATTTGACAGACAACAAGCATGTAAAAATATAAAGGTAAAAGAATAAGATAAGATAAATACTAAACAGTGCAGTGACCAAAATCAAGTGTCCAGGTAAAGTGTCCAGTATTGACCAGTAGGGGGTGCGTGCGTTAATGTAACGCAGGGGGGACAGGGTGGTGTACGTTGATATAATAATAATAACGTATAACTTGAGTTTGTGTGTGTGTGTGTGTGTAAGACTTTGGCCGTGTTCGTCCGCGAACTTCAGGAGCTTAACGGACTGATGACTGGAGGTGCAGCTGTTGGTGTACAGGTGCTGTAAGCATTTTCTTGTCCGCTTTCGTCAGCAGAGGGCGCTGCTCTTTCTGTAGTGGAGACAGGACAGTACAGAGCCAGTGAACACATTCTACATGCTTTTATTTGGCAGTCTGGACTTTGTGCTCTGTATTGTACTTCTATTTTAATTGCTCTCATTTCCAGCCATCACATTCAATAGGCGGTGTGAAGATGCAGTGTTGCCGATGGATACACATTTCCTGCTCTAGTCATTAGGCAATATGTAGCCTATTTTACAGTGGTGGACTGTAACCAAGTACATTTGCTAAAGTAGCCACTGTATTTTACTCTACTTTATACTTCAAAATGTTTTATTTTTTAGTCCACAATATTTATTTGCCAAAATCAGTTACTAGTTACTTTGCAGACTTCAGTTTCAGTTTATAAATAAAAATATGAATCAACTAATAAATGATGATGGATTATGATGGATAAAGCTACCCCATGGTATATGAAGTAGTTGAATTAGCTCCACCTTTACCAGCTGCAGCATCAGTGATGCATACATGTTAATACATCACCAACTATAATCCAGCGATATTATATATATATATGTTATTCTGAAAATGGGCCATTCTGCATAATGAGTATTTTTACTTTTGGAACTTTAAATGTATTTACTTATGTACTTTTACTTAAGATTTTGAATACATGGCTTTGACTTGCAACAGAGCATTTTTACACTGTATTAAAAGAAGCGTTGGTGATGTTTTAGCATTTATAAATAGCCCGTGTGCGACAGCAGTAATCGTTTACGGCCATACCACTCTGAACACGCCCGATCTCGTCTGATCTCAGAAGCTAAGCAGGGTCGGGCCTGGTTAGTACTTGGATGGGAGACCGCCTGGGAATACCAGGTGCCGTAAGCATTTTCTTGTCCGCTTTCGTCAGCAGAGGGCGCTGCTCCTTCTGTAGTGGAGACAGGACAGTACAGAGCCAGTGAACACATTCTACATGCTTTTATTTGGCAGTCTGGACTTTGTGCTCTGTATTGTACTTCTATTTTAATTGCTCTCATTTCCAGCCATCACATTCAATAGGCGGTGTGAAGATGGATACACATTTCCTGCTCTAGTCATTAGGCAATATGTAGCCAATTTTACAGTGGTGGACTGTAACCAAGTACATTTGCTAAAGTAGCCACTGTATTTTACTCTACTTTATGCTTCAAAATGTTTTTATATATATATATATGTTATTCTGAAAATGGGCCGTTCTGCATAATGAGTATTTTTACTTTTGGAACTTTAAATGTATTTACTTATGTACTTTTACTTAAGATTTTGAATACATGGCTTTGACTTGCAACAGAGCATTTTTACACTGTATTAAAAGAAGCGTTGGTGATGTTTTAGCATTTATAAATAGCCCGTGTGCGACAGCAGTAATCGTTTACGGCCATACCACTCTGAACACGCCCGATCTCGTCTGATCTCGGAAGCTAAGCAGGGTCGGGCCTGGTTAGTACTTGGATGGGAGACCGCCTGGGAATACCAGGTGCCGTAAGCATTTTCTTGTCCGCTTTCGTCAGCAGAGGGCGCTGCTCCTTCTGTAGTGGAGACAGGACAGTACAGAGCCAGTGAACACATTCTACATGCTTTTATTTGGCAGTCTGGACTTTGTGCTCTGTATTGTACTTCTATTTTAATTGCTCTCATTTCCAGCCATCACATTCAATAGGCGGTCTGAAGATGCAGTGTTGCCGATGGATACACATTTCCTGCTCTAGTCATTAGGCAATATGTAGCCAATTTTACAGTGGTGGACTGTAACCAAGTACATTTGCTAAAGTAGCCACTGTATTTTACTCTACTTTATGCTTCAAAATGTTTTTATATATATATATGTTATTCTGAAAATGGGCCGTTCTGCATAATGAGTATTTTTACTTTTGGAACTTTAAATGTATTTACTTATGTACTTTTACTTAAGATTTTGAATACATGGCTTTGACTTGCAACAGAGCATTTTTACACTGTATTAAAAGAAGCGTTGGTGATGTTTTAGCATTTATAAATAGCCCGTGTGCGACAGCAGTGATCGTTTACGGCCATACCACTCTGAACACGCCCGATCTCGTCTGATCTCGGAAGCTAAGCAGGGTCGGGCCTGGTTAGTACTTGGATGGGAGACCGCCTGGGAATACCAGGTGCCGTAAGCATTTTCTTGTCCGCTTTCGTCAGCAGAGGGCGCTGCTCCTTCTGTAGTGGAGACAGGACAGTACAGAGCCAGTGAACACATTCTACATGCTTTTATTTGGCAGTCTGGACTTTGTGCTCTGTATTGTACTTCTATTTTAATTGCTCTCATTTCCAGCCATCACATTCAATAGGCGGTGTGAAGATGGATACACATTTCCTGCTCTAGTCATTAGGCAATATGTAGCCAATTTTACAGTGGTGGACTGTAACCAAGTACATTTGCTAAAGTAGCCACTGTATTTTACTCTACTTTATGCTTCAAAATGTTTTTATATATATATATGTTATTCTGAAAATGGGCCGTTCTGCATAATGAGTATTTTTACTTTTGGAACTTTAAATGTATTTACTTATGTACTTTTACTTAAGATTTTGAATACATGGATTTGACTTGCAACAGAGCATTTTTACACTGTATTAAAAGAAGCGTTGGTGACGTTTTAGCATTTATAAATAGCCCGTGTGCGACAGCAGTAATCGTTTACGGCCATACCACTCTGAACACGCCCGATCTCGTCTGATCTCGGAAGCTAAGCAGGGTCGGGCCTGGTTAGTACTTGGATGGGAGACCGCCTGGGAATACCAGGTGCCGTAAGCATTTTCTTGTCCGCTTTCGTCAGCAGAGGGCGCTGCTCCTTCTGTAGTGGAGACAGGACAGTACAGAGCCAGTGAACACATTCTACATGCTTTTATTTGGCAGTCTGGACTTTGTGCTCTGTATTGTACTTCTATTTTAATTGCTCTCATTTCCAGCCATCACATTCAATAGGCGGTGTGAAGATGCAGTGTTGCCGATGGATACACATTTCCTGCTCTCGTCATTAGGCAATATGTAGCCAATTTTACAGTGGTGTACTGTAACCAAGTACATTTGCTAAAGTAGCCACTGTATTTTACTCTACTTTATGCTTCAAAATGTTTTTATATATATATATGTTATTCTGAAAATGGGCCGTTCTGCATAATGAGTATTTTTACTTTTGGAACTTTAAATGTATTTACTTATGTACTTTTACTTAAGATTTTGAATACATGGATTTGACTTGCAACAGAGCATTTTTACACTGTATTAAAAGAAGCGTTGGTGATGTTTTAGCATTTATAAATAGCCCGTGTGCGACAGCAGTAGTCGTTTACGGCCATACCACTCTGAACACGCCCGATCTCGTCTGATCTCGGAAGCTAAGCAGGGTCGGGCCTGGTTAGTACTTGGATGGGAGACCGCCTGGGAATACCAGGTGCCGTAAGCATTTTCTTGTCCGCTTTCGTCAGCAGAGGGCGCTGCTCCTTCTGTAGTGGAGACAGGACAGTACAGAGCCAGTGAACACATTCTACATGCTTTTATTTGGCAGTCTGGACTTTGTGCTCTGTATTGTACTTCTATTTTAATTGCTCTCATTTCCAGCCATCACATTCAATAGGCGGTGTGAAGATGCAGTGTTGCCGATGGATACACATTTCCTGCTCTCGTCATTAGGCAATATGTAGCCAATTTTACAGTGGTGTACTGTAACCAAGTACATTTGCTAAAGTAGCCACTGTATTTTACTCTACTTTATGCTTCAAAATGTTTTTATATATATATATGTTATTCTGAAAATGGGCCGTTCTGCATAATGAGTATTTTTACTTTTGGAACTTTAAATGTATTTACTTATGTACTTTTACTTAAGATTTTGAATACATGGATTTGACTTGCAACAGAGCATTTTTACACTGTATTAAAAGAAGCGTTGGTGATGTTTTAGCATTTATAAATAGCCCGTGTGCGACAGCAGTAGTCGTTTACGGCCATACCACTCTGAACACGCCCGATCTCGTCTGATCTCGGAAGCTAAGCAGGGTCGGGCCTGGTTAGTACTTGGATGGGAGACCGCCTGGGAATACCAGGTGCCGTAAGCATTTTCTTGTCCGCTTTCGTCAGCAGAGGGCGCTGCTCCTTCTGTAGTGGAGACAGGACAGTACAGAGCCAGTGAACACATTCTACATGCTTTTATTTGGCAGTCTGGACTTTGTGCTCTGTATTGTACTTCTATTTTAATTGCTCTCATTTCCAGCCATCACATTCAATAGGCGGTGTGAAGATGGATACACATTTCCTGCTCTAGTCATTAGGCAATATGTAGCCAATTTTACAGTGGTGGACTGTAACCAAGTACATTTGCTAAAGTAGCCACTGTATTTTACTCTACTTTATGCTTCAAAATGTTTTTATATATATACTGTATATGTTATTCTGAAAATGGGCCGTTCTGCATAATAAGTATTTTCACTTTTGGAACTTTAAATGTATTTACTTATGTACTTTTACTTAAGATTTTGAATACATGGATTTGACTTGCAACAGAGCATTTTTACACTGTATTAAAAGAAGCGTTGGTGACGTTTTAGCATTTATAAATAGCCCGTGTGCGACAGCAGTAATCGTTTACGGCCATACCACTCTGAACACGCCCGATCTCGTCTGATCTCGGAAGCTAAGCAGGGTCGGGCCTGGTTAGTACTTGGATGGGAGACCGCCTGGGAATACCAGGTGCCGTAAGCATTTTCTTGTCCGCTTTCGTCAGCAGAGGGCGCTGCTCCTTCTGTAGTGGAGACAGGACAGTACAGAGCCAGTGAACACATTCTACATGCTTTTATTTGGCAGTCTGGACTTTGTGCTCTGTATTGTACTTCTATTTTAATTGCTCTCATTTCCAGCCATCACATTCAATAGGCGGTGTGAAGATGGATACACATTTCCTGCTCTAGTCATTAGGCAATATGTAGCCAATTTTACAGTGGTGGACTGTAACCAAGTACATTTGCTAAAGTAGCCACTGTATTTTACTCTACTTTATGCTTCAAAATGTTTTTATATATATATATGTTATTCTGAAAATGGGCCGTTCTGCATAATGAGTATTTTCACTTTTGGAACTTTAAATGTATTTACTTATGTACTTTTACTTAAGATTTTGAATACATGGCTTTGACTTGCAACAGAGCATTTTTACACTGTATTAAAAGAAGCGTTGGTGATGTTTTAGCATTTATAAATAGCCCGTGTGCGACAGCAGTGATCGTTTACGGCCATACCACTCTGAACACGCCCGATCTCGTCTGATCTCGGAAGCTAAGCAGGGTCGGGCCTGGTTAGTACTTGGATGGGAGACCGCCTGGGAATACCAGGTGCCGTAAGCATTTTCTTGTCCGCTTTCGTCAGCAGAGGGCGCTGCTCCTTCTGTAGTGGAGACAGGACAGTACAGAGCCAGTGAACACATTCTACATGCTTTTATTTGGCAGTCTGGACTTTGTGCTCTGTATTGTACTTCTATTTTAATTGCTCTCATTTCCAGCCATCACATTCAATAGGCGGTGTGAAGATGCAGTGTTGCCGATGGATACACATTTCCTGCTCTCGTCATTAGGCAATATGTAGCCAATTTTACAGTGGTGTACTGTAACCAAGTACATTTGCTAAAGTAGCCACTGTATTTTACTCTACTTTATGCTTCAAAATGTTTTTATATATATATATGTTATTCTGAAAATGGGCCGTTCTGCATAATGAGTATTTTTACTTTTGGAACTTTAAATGTATTTACTTATGTACTTTTACTTAAGATTTTGAATACATGGATTTGACTTGCAACAGAGCATTTTTACACTGTATTAAAAGAAGCGTTGGTGATGTTTTAGCATTTATAAATAGCCCGTGTGCGACAGCAGTAGTCGTTTACGGCCATACCACTCTGAACACGCCCGATCTCGTCTGATCTCGGAAGCTAAGCAGGGTCGGGCCTGGTTAGTACTTGGATGGGAGACCGCCTGGGAATACCAGGTGCCGTAAGCATTTTCTTGTCCGCTTTCGTCAGCAGAGGGCGCTGCTCCTTCTGTAGTGGAGACAGGACAGTACAGAGCCAGTGAACACATTCTACATGCTTTTATTTGGCAGTCTGGACTTTGTGCTCTGTATTGTACTTCTATTTTAATTGCTCTCATTTCCAGCCATCACATTCAATAGGCGGTGTGAAGATGGATACACATTTCCTGCTCTAGTCATTAGGCAATATGTAGCCAATTTTACAGTGGTGGACTGTAACCAAGTACATTTGCTAAAGTAGCCACTGTATTTTACTCTACTTTATGCTTCAAAATGTTTTTATATATATACTGTATATGTTATTCTGAAAATGGGCCGTTCTGCATAATAAGTATTTTCACTTTTGGAACTTTAAATGTATTTACTTATGTACTTTTACTTAAGATTTTGAATACATGGATTTGACTTGCAACAGAGCATTTTTACACTGTATTAAAAGAAGCGTTGGTGACGTTTTAGCATTTATAAATAGCCCGTGTGCGACAGCAGTAATCGTTTACGGCCATACCACTCTGAACACGCCCGATCTCGTCTGATCTCGGAAGCTAAGCAGGGTCGGGCCTGGTTAGTACTTGGATGGGAGACCGCCTGGGAATACCAGGTGCCGTAAGCATTTTCTTGTCCGCTTTCGTCAGCAGAGGGCGCTGCTCCTTCTGTAGTGGAGACAGGACAGTACAGAGCCAGTGAACACATTCTACATGCTTTTATTTGGCAGTCTGGACTTTGTGCTCTGTATTGTACTTCTATTTTAATTGCTCTCATTTCCAGCCATCACATTCAATAGGCGGTGTGAAGATGGATACACATTTCCTGCTCTAGTCATTAGGCAATATGTAGCCAATTTTACAGTGGTGGACTGTAACCAAGTACATTTGCTAAAGTAGCCACTGTATTTTACTCTACTTTATGCTTCAAAATGTTTTTATATATATATATGTTATTCTGAAAATGGGCCGTTCTGCATAATGAGTATTTTCACTTTTGGAACTTTAAATGTATTTACTTATGTACTTTTACTTAAGATTTTGAATACATGGCTTTGACTTGCAACAGAGCATTTTTACACTGTATTAAAAGAAGCGTTGGTGATGTTTTAGCATTTATAAATAGCCCGTGTGCGACAGCAGTGATCGTTTACGGCCATACCACTCTGAACACGCCCGATCTCGTCTGATCTCGGAAGCTAAGCAGGGTCGGGCCTGGTTAGTACTTGGATGGGAGACCGCCTGGGAATACCAGGTGCCGTAAGCATTTTCTTGTCCGCTTTCGTCAGCAGAGGGCGCTGCTCCTTCTGTAGTGGAGACAGGACAGTACAGAGCCAGTGAACACATTCTACATGCTTTTATTTGGCAGTCTGGACTTTGTGCTCTGTATTGTACTTCTATTTTAATTGCTCTCATTTCCAGCCATCACATTCAATAGGCGGTGTGAAGATGGATACACATTTCCTGCTCTAGTCATTAGGCAATATGTAGCCAATTTTACAGTGGTGGACTGTAACCAAGTACATTTGCCTAAGTAGCCACTGTATTTTACTCTACTTTATGCTTCAAAATGTTTTTATATATATATATGTTATTCTGAAAATGGGCCGTTCTGCATAATGAGTATTTTTACTTTTGGAACTTTAAATGTATTTACTTATGTACTTTTACTTAAGATTTTGAATACATGGATTTGACTTGCAACAGAGCATTTTTACACTGTATTAAAAGAAGCGTTGGTGACGTTTTAGCATTTATAAATAGCCCGTGTGCGACAGCAGTAATCGTTTACGGCCATACCACTCTGAACACGCCCGATCTCGTCTGATCTCGGAAGCTAAGCAGGGTCGGGCCTGGTTAGTACTTGGATGGGAGACCGCCTGGGAATACCAGGTGCCGTAAGCATTTTCTTGTCCGCTTTCGTCAGCAGAGGGCGCTGCTCCTTCTGTAGTGGAGACAGGACAGTACAGAGCCAGTGAACACATTCTACATGCTTTTATTTGGCAGTCTGGACTTTGTGCTCTGTATTGTACTTCTATTTTAATTGCTCTCATTTCCAGCCATCACATTCAATAGGCGGTGTGAAGATGCAGTGTTGCCGATGGATACACATTTCCTGCTCTCGTCATTAGGCAATATGTAGCCAATTTTACAGTGGTGGACTGTAACCAAGTACATTTGCTAAAGTAGCCACTGTATTTTACTCTACTTTATGCTTCAAAATGTTTTTATATATATATATGTTATTCTGAAAATGGGCCGTTCTGCATAATGAGTATTTTTACTTTTGGAACTTTAAATGTATTTACTTATGTACTTTTACTTAAGATTTTGAATACATGGCTTTGACTTGCAACAGAGCATTTTTACACTGTATTAAAAGAAGCGTTGGTGATGTTTTAGCATTTATAAATAGCCCGTGTGCGACAGCAGTAATCGTTTACGGCCATACCACTCTGAACACGCCCGATCTCGTCTGATCTCGGAAGCTAAGCAGGGTCGGGCCTGGTTAGTACTTGGATGGGAGACCGCCTGGGAATACCAGGTGCCGTAAGCTTTTTCTTGTCCGCTTTCGTCAGCAGAGGGCGCTGCTCCTTCTGTAGTGGAGACAGGACAGTACAGAGCCAGTGAACACATTCTACATGCTTTTATTTGGCAGTCTGGACTTTGTGCTCTGTATTGTACTTCTATTTTAATTGCTCTCATTTCCAGCCATCACATTCAATAGGCGGTGTGAAGATGGATACACATTTCCTGCTCTAGTCATTAGGCAATATGTAGCCAATTTTACAGTGGTGGACTGTAACCAAGTACATTTGCTAAAGTAGCCACTGTATTTTACTCTACTTTATGCATCAAAATGTTTTTATATATATACTGTATATGTTATTCTGAAAATGGGCCGTTCTGCATAATAAGTATTTTCACTTTTGGAACTTTAAATGTATTTACTTATGTACTTTTACTTAAGATTTTGAATACATGGCTTTGACTTGCAACAGAGCATTTTTACACTGTATTAAAAGAAGCGTTGGTGATGTTTTAGCATTTATAAATAGCCCGTGTGCGACAGCAGTAATCGTTTACGGCCATACCACTCTGAACACGCCCGATCTCGTCTGATCTCGGAAGCTAAGCAGGGTCGGGCCTGGTTAGTACTTGGATGGGAGACCGCCTGGGAATACCAGGTGCCGTAAGCATTTTCTTGTCCGCTTTCGTCAGCAGAGGGCGCTGCTCCTTCTGTAGTGGAGACAGGACAGTACAGAGCCAGTGAACACATTCTACATGCTTTTATTTGGCAGTCTGGACTTTGTGCTCTGTATTGTACTTCTATTTTAATTGCTCTCATTTCCAGCCATCACATTCAATAGGCGGTGTGAAGATGCAGTGTTGCCGATGGATACACATTTCCTGCTCTCGTCATTAGGCAATATGTAGCCAATTTTACAGTGGTGTACTGTAACCAAGTACATTTGCTAAAGTAGCCACTGTATTTTACTCTACTTTATGCTTCAAAATGTTTTTATATATATATATGTTATTCTGAAAATGGGCCGTTCTGCATAATGAGTATTTTTACTTTTGGAACTTTAAATGTATTTACTTATGTACTTTTACTTAAGATTTTGAATACATGGATTTGACTTGCAACAGAGCATTTTTACACTGTATTAAAAGAAGCGTTGGTGATGTTTTAGCATTTATAAATAGCCCGTGTGCGACAGCAGTAATCGTTTACGGCCATACCACTCTGAACACGCCCGATCTCGTCTGATCTCGGAAGCTAAGCAGGGTTGGGCCTGGTTAGTACTTGGATGGGAGACCGCCTGGGAATACCAGGTGCCGTAAGCATTTTCTTGTCCGCTTTCGTCAGCAGAGGGCGCTGCTCCTTCTGTAGTGGAGACAGGACAGTACAGAGCCAGTGAACACATTCTACATGCTTTTATTTGGCAGTCTGGACTTTGTGCTCTGTATTGTACTTCTATTTTAATTGCTCTCATTTCCAGCCATCACATTCAATAGGCGGTGTGAAGATGCAGTGTTGCCGATGGATACACATTTCCTGCTCTAGTCATTAGGCAATATGTAGCCAATTTTACAGTGGTGGACTGTAACCAAGTACATTTGCTAAAGTAGCCACTGTATTGTATTCTACTTTATGCTTCAAAATGTTTTTATATATATATATGTTATTCTGAAAATGGGCCGTTCTGCATAATGAGTATTTTTACTTTTGGAACTTTAAATGTATTTACTTATGTACTTTTACTTAAGATTTTGAATACATGGCTTTGACTTGCAACAGAGCATTTTTACACTGTATTAAAAGAAGCGTTGGTGATGTTTTAGCATTTATAAATAGCCCGTGTGCGACAGCAGTAATCGTTTACGGCCATACCACTCTGAACACGCCCGATCTCGTCTGATCTCGGAAGCTAAGCAGGGTCGGGCCTGGTTAGTACTTGGATGGGAGACCGCCTGGGAATACCAGGTGCCGTAAGCTTTTTCTTGTCCGCTTTCGTCAGCAGAGGGCGCTGCTCCTTCTGTAGTGGAGACAGGACAGTACAGAGCCAGTGAACACATTCTACATGCTTTTATTTGGCAGTCTGGACTTTGTGCTCTGTATTGTACTTCTATTTTAATTGCTCTCATTTCCAGCCATCACATTCAATAGGCGGTGTGAAGATGGATACACATTTCCTGCTCTAGTCATTAGGCAATATGTAGCCAATTTTACAGTGGTGGACTGTAACCAAGTACATTTGCTAAAGTAGCCACTGTATTTTACTCTACTTTATGCATCAAAATGTTTTTATATATATACTGTATATGTTATTCTGAAAATGGGCCGTTCTGCATAATAAGTATTTTCACTTTTGGAACTTTAAATGTATTTACTTATGTACTTTTACTTAAGATTTTGAATACATGGCTTTGACTTGCAACAGAGCATTTTTACACTGTATTAAAAGAAGCGTTGGTGATGTTTTAGCATTTATAAATAGCCCGTGTGCGACAGCAGTAATCGTTTACGGCCATACCACTCTGAACACGCCCGATCTCGTCTGATCTCGGAAGCTAAGCAGGGTCGGGCCTGGTTAGTACTTGGATGGGAGACCGCCTGGGAATACCAGGTGCCGTAAGCATTTTCTTGTCCGCTTTCGTCAGCAGAGGGCGCTGCTCCTTCTGTAGTGGAGACAGGACAGTACAGAGCCAGTGAACACATTCTACATGCTTTTATTTGGCAGTCTGGACTTTGTGCTCTGTATTGTACTTCTATTTTAATTGCTCTCATTTCCAGCCATCACATTCAATAGGCGGTGTGAAGATGGATACACATTTCCTGCTCTAGTCATTAGGCAATATGTAGCCAATTTTACAGTGGTGGACTGTAACCAAGTACATTTGCTAAAGTAGCCACTGTATTTTACTCTACTTTATGCTTCAAAATGTTTTTATATATATATATGTTATTCTGAAAATGGGCCGTTCTGCATAATGAGTATTTTCACTTTTGGAACTTTAAATGTATTTACTTATGTACTTTTACTTAAGATTTTGAATACATGGCTTTGACTTGCAACAGAGCATTTTTACACTGTATTAAAAGAAGCGTTGGTGATGTTTTAGCATTTATAAATAGCCCGTGTGCGACAGCAGTGATCGTTTACGGCCATACCACTCTGAACACGCCCGATCTCGTCTGATCTCGGAAGCTAAGCAGGGTCGGGCCTGGTTAGTACTTGGATGGGAGACCGCCTGGGAATACCAGGTGCCGTAAGCATTTTCTTGTCCGCTTTCGTCAGCAGAGGGCGCTGCTCCTTCTGTAGTGGAGACAGGACAGTACAGAGCCAGTGAACACATTCTACATGCTTTTATTTGGCAGTCTGGACTTTGTGCTCTGTATTGTACTTCTATTTTAATTGCTCTCATTTCCAGCCATCACATTCAATAGGCGGTGTGAAGATGCAGTGTTGCCGATGGATACACATTTCCTGCTCTCGTCATTAGGCAATATGTAGCCAATTTTACAGTGGTGTACTGTAACCAAGTACATTTGCTAAAGTAGCCACTGTATTTTACTCTACTTTATGCTTCAAAATGTTTTTATATATATATATGTTATTCTGAAAATGGGCCGTTCTGCATAATGAGTATTTTTACTTTTGGAACTTTAAATGTATTTACTTATGTACTTTTACTTAAGATTTTGAATACATGGATTTGACTTGCAACAGAGCATTTTTACACTGTATTAAAAGAAGCGTTGGTGATGTTTTAGCATTTATAAATAGCCCGTGTGCGACAGCAGTAGTCGTTTACGGCCATACCACTCTGAACACGCCCGATCTCGTCTGATCTCGGAAGCTAAGCAGGGTCGGGCCTGGTTAGTACTTGGATGGGAGACCGCCTGGGAATACCAGGTGCCGTAAGCATTTTCTTGTCCGCTTTCGTCAGCAGAGGGCGCTGCTCCTTCTGTAGTGGAGACAGGACAGTACAGAGCCAGTGAACACATTCTACATGCTTTTATTTGGCAGTCTGGACTTTGTGCTCTGTATTGTACTTCTATTTTAATTGCTCTCATTTCCAGCCATCACATTCAATAGGCGGTGTGAAGATGGATACACATTTCCTGCTCTAGTCATTAGGCAATATGTAGCCAATTTTACAGTGGTGGACTGTAACCAAGTACATTTGCTAAAGTAGCCACTGTATTTTACTCTACTTTATGCTTCAAAATGTTTTTATATATATACTGTATATGTTATTCTGAAAATGGGCCGTTCTGCATAATAAGTATTTTCACTTTTGGAACTTTAAATGTATTTACTTATGTACTTTTACTTAAGATTTTGAATACATGGATTTGACTTGCAACAGAGCATTTTTACACTGTATTAAAAGAAGCGTTGGTGACGTTTTAGCATTTATAAATAGCCCGTGTGCGACAGCAGTAATCGTTTACGGCCATACCACTCTGAACACGCCCGATCTCGTCTGATCTCGGAAGCTAAGCAGGGTCGGGCCTGGTTAGTACTTGGATGGGAGACCGCCTGGGAATACCAGGTGCCGTAAGCATTTTCTTGTCCGCTTTCGTCAGCAGAGGGCGCTGCTCCTTCTGTAGTGGAGACAGGACAGTACAGAGCCAGTGAACACATTCTACATGCTTTTATTTGGCAGTCTGGACTTTGTGCTCTGTATTGTACTTCTATTTTAATTGCTCTCATTTCCAGCCATCACATTCAATAGGCGGTGTGAAGATGGATACACATTTCCTGCTCTAGTCATTAGGCAATATGTAGCCAATTTTACAGTGGTGGACTGTAACCAAGTACATTTGCTAAAGTAGCCACTGTATTTTACTCTACTTTATGCTTCAAAATGTTTTTATATATATATATGTTATTCTGAAAATGGGCCGTTCTGCATAATGAGTATTTTCACTTTTGGAACTTTAAATGTATTTACTTATGTACTTTTACTTAAGATTTTGAATACATGGCTTTGACTTGCAACAGAGCATTTTTACACTGTATTAAAAGAAGCGTTGGTGATGTTTTAGCATTTATAAATAGCCCGTGTGCGACAGCAGTGATCGTTTACGGCCATACCACTCTGAACACGCCCGATCTCGTCTGATCTCGGAAGCTAAGCAGGGTCGGGCCTGGTTAGTACTTGGATGGGAGACCGCCTGGGAATACCAGGTGCCGTAAGCATTTTCTTGTCCGCTTTCGTCAGCAGAGGGCGCTGCTCCTTCTGTAGTGGAGACAGGACAGTACAGAGCCAGTGAACACATTCTACATGCTTTTATTTGGCAGTCTGGACTTTGTGCTCTGTATTGTACTTCTATTTTAATTGCTCTCATTTCCAGCCATCACATTCAATAGGCGGTGTGAAGATGGATACACATTTCCTGCTCTAGTCATTAGGCAATATGTAGCCAATTTTACAGTGGTGGACTGTAACCAAGTACATTTGCCTAAGTAGCCACTGTATTTTACTCTACTTTATGCTTCAAAATGTTTTTATATATATATATGTTATTCTGAAAATGGGCCGTTCTGCATAATGAGTATTTTTACTTTTGGAACTTTAAATGTATTTACTTATGTACTTTTACTTAAGATTTTGAATACATGGATTTGACTTGCAACAGAGCATTTTTACACTGTATTAAAAGAAGCGTTGGTGACGTTTTAGCATTTATAAATAGCCCGTGTGCGACAGCAGTAATCGTTTACGGCCATACCACTCTGAACACGCCCGATCTCGTCTGATCTCGGAAGCTAAGCAGGGTCGGGCCTGGTTAGTACTTGGATGGGAGACCGCCTGGGAATACCAGGTGCCGTAAGCATTTTCTTGTCCGCTTTCGTCAGCAGAGGGCGCTGCTCCTTCTGTAGTGGAGACAGGACAGTACAGAGCCAGTGAACACATTCTACATGCTTTTATTTGGCAGTCTGGACTTTGTGCTCTGTATTGTACTTCTATTTTAATTGCTCTCATTTCCAGCCATCACATTCAATAGGCGGTGTGAAGATGCAGTGTTGCCGATGGATACACATTTCCTGCTCTCGTCATTAGGCAATATGTAGCCAATTTTACAGTGGTGGACTGTAACCAAGTACATTTGCTAAAGTAGCCACTGTATTTTACTCTACTTTATGCTTCAAAATGTTTTTATATATATATATGTTATTCTGAAAATGGGCCGTTCTGCATAATGAGTATTTTTACTTTTGGAACTTTAAATGTATTTACTTATGTACTTTTACTTAAGATTTTGAATACATGGCTTTGACTTGCAACAGAGCATTTTTACACTGTATTAAAAGAAGCGTTGGTGATGTTTTAGCATTTATAAATAGCCCGTGTGCGACAGCAGTAATCGTTTACGGCCATACCACTCTGAACACGCCCGATCTCGTCTGATCTCGGAAGCTAAGCAGGGTCGGGCCTGGTTAGTACTTGGATGGGAGACCGCCTGGGAATACCAGGTGCCGTAAGCTTTTTCTTGTCCGCTTTCGTCAGCAGAGGGCGCTGCTCCTTCTGTAGTGGAGACAGGACAGTACAGAGCCAGTGAACACATTCTACATGCTTTTATTTGGCAGTCTGGACTTTGTGCTCTGTATTGTACTTCTATTTTAATTGCTCTCATTTCCAGCCATCACATTCAATAGGCGGTGTGAAGATGGATACACATTTCCTGCTCTAGTCATTAGGCAATATGTAGCCAATTTTACAGTGGTGGACTGTAACCAAGTACATTTGCTAAAGTAGCCACTGTATTTTACTCTACTTTATGCATCAAAATGTTTTTATATATATACTGTATATGTTATTCTGAAAATGGGCCGTTCTGCATAATAAGTATTTTCACTTTTGGAACTTTAAATGTATTTACTTATGTACTTTTACTTAAGATTTTGAATACATGGCTTTGACTTGCAACAGAGCATTTTTACACTGTATTAAAAGAAGCGTTGGTGATGTTTTAGCATTTATAAATAGCCCGTGTGCGACAGCAGTAATCGTTTACGGCCATACCACTCTGAACACGCCCGATCTCGTCTGATCTCGGAAGCTAAGCAGGGTCGGGCCTGGTTAGTACTTGGATGGGAGACCGCCTGGGAATACCAGGTGCCGTAAGCATTTTCTTGTCCGCTTTCGTCAGCAGAGGGCGCTGCTCCTTCTGTAGTGGAGACAGGACAGTACAGAGCCAGTGAACACATTCTACATGCTTTTATTTGGCAGTCTGGACTTTGTGCTCTGTATTGTACTTCTATTTTAATTGCTCTCATTTCCAGCCATCACATTCAATAGGCGGTGTGAAGATGCAGTGTTGCCGATGGATACACATTTCCTGCTCTCGTCATTAGGCAATATGTAGCCAATTTTACAGTGGTGTACTGTAACCAAGTACATTTGCTAAAGTAGCCACTGTATTTTACTCTACTTTATGCTTCAAAATGTTTTTATATATATATATGTTATTCTGAAAATGGGCCGTTCTGCATAATGAGTATTTTTACTTTTGGAACTTTAAATGTATTTACTTATGTACTTTTACTTAAGATTTTGAATACATGGATTTGACTTGCAACAGAGCATTTTTACACTGTATTAAAAGAAGCGTTGGTGATGTTTTAGCATTTATAAATAGCCCGTGTGCGACAGCAGTAATCGTTTACGGCC
Organism: Enoplosus armatus; assembly: GCF_043641665.1. Lineage (NCBI taxonomy): Eukaryota > Metazoa > Chordata > Actinopteri > Centrarchiformes > Enoplosidae > Enoplosus > Enoplosus armatus. The sequence continues at coordinate 6,272,163 of NC_092190.1, read as the reverse complement.
ATACCACTCTGAACACGCCCGATCTCGTCTGATCTCGGAAGCTAAGCAGGGTTGGGCCTGGTTAGTACTTGGATGGGAGACCGCCTGGGAATACCAGGTGCCGTAAGCATTTTCTTGTCCGCTTTCGTCAGCAGAGGGCGCTGCTCCTTCTGTAGTGGAGACAGGACAGTACAGAGCCAGTGAACACATTCTACATGCTTTTATTTGGCAGTCTGGACTTTGTGCTCTGTATTGTACTTCTATTTTAATTGCTCTCATTTCCAGCCATCACATTCAATAGGCGGTGTGAAGATGCAGTGTTGCCGATGGATACACATTTCCTGCTCTAGTCATTAGGCAATATGTAGCCAATTTTACAGTGGTGGACTGTAACCAAGTACATTTGCTAAAGTAGCCACTGTATTGTATTCTACTTTATGCTTCAAAATGTTTTTATATATATATATGTTATTCTGAAAATGGGCCGTTCTGCATAATGAGTATTTTTACTTTTGGAACTTTAAATGTATTTACTTATGTACTTTTACTTAAGATTTTGAATACATGGCTTTGACTTGCAACAGAGCATTTTTACACTGTATTAAAAGAAGCGTTGGTGATGTTTTAGCATTTATAAATAGCCCGTGTGCGACAGCAGTAATCGTTTACGGCCATACCACTCTGAACACGCCCGATCTCGTCTGATCTCGGAAGCTAAGCAGGGTCGGGCCTGGTTAGTACTTGGATGGGAGACCGCCTGGGAATACCAGGTGCCGTAAGCTTTTTCTTGTCCGCTTTCGTCAGCAGAGGGCGCTGCTCCTTCTGTAGTGGAGACAGGACAGTACAGAGCCAGTGAACACATTCTACATGCTTTTATTTGGCAGTCTGGACTTTGTGCTCTGTATTGTACTTCTATTTTAATTGCTCTCATTTCCAGCCATCACATTCAATAGGCGGTGTGAAGATGGATACACATTTCCTGCTCTAGTCATTAGGCAATATGTAGCCAATTTTACAGTGGTGGACTGTAACCAAGTACATTTGCTAAAGTAGCCACTGTATTTTACTCTACTTTATGCATCAAAATGTTTTTATATATATACTGTATATGTTATTCTGAAAATGGGCCGTTCTGCATAATAAGTATTTTCACTTTTGGAACTTTAAATGTATTTACTTATGTACTTTTACTTAAGATTTTGAATACATGGCTTTGACTTGCAACAGAGCATTTTTACACTGTATTAAAAGAAGCGTTGGTGATGTTTTAGCATTTATAAATAGCCCGTGTGCGACAGCAGTAATCGTTTACGGCCATACCACTCTGAACACGCCCGATCTCGTCTGATCTCGGAAGCTAAGCAGGGTCGGGCCTGGTTAGTACTTGGATGGGAGACCGCCTGGGAATACCAGGTGCCGTAAGCATTTTCTTGTCCGCTTTCGTCAGCAGAGGGCGCTGCTCCTTCTGTAGTGGAGACAGGACAGTACAGAGCCAGTGAACACATTCTACATGCTTTTATTTGGCAGTCTGGACTTTGTGCTCTGTATTGTACTTCTATTTTAATTGCTCTCATTTCCAGCCATCACATTCAATAGGCGGTGTGAAGATGCAGTGTTGCCGATGGATACACATTTCCTGCTCTCGTCATTAGGCAATATGTAGCCAATTTTACAGTGGTGTACTGTAACCAAGTACATTTGCTAAAGTAGCCACTGTATTTTACTCTACTTTATGCTTCAAAATGTTTTTATATATATATATGTTATTCTGAAAATGGGCCGTTCTGCATAATGAGTATTTTTACTTTTGGAACTTTAAATGTATTTACTTATGTACTTTTACTTAAGATTTTGAATACATGGATTTGACTTGCAACAGAGCATTTTTACACTGTATTAAAAGAAGCGTTGGTGATGTTTTAGCATTTATAAATAGCCCGTGTGCGACAGCAGTAATCGTTTACGGCCATACCACTCTGAACACGCCCGATCTCGTCTGATCTCGGAAGCTAAGCAGGGTTGGGCCTGGTTAGTACTTGGATGGGAGACCGCCTGGGAATACCAGGTGCCGTAAGCATTTTCTTGTCCGCTTTCGTCAGCAGAGGGCGCTGCTCCTTCTGTAGTGGAGACAGGACAGTACAGAGCCAGTGAACACATTCTACATGCTTTTATTTGGCAGTCTGGACTTTGTGCTCTGTATTGTACTTCTATTTTAATTGCTCTCATTTCCAGCCATCACATTCAATAGGCGGTGTGAAGATGGATACACATTTCCTGCTCTAGTCATTAGGCAATATGTAGCCAATTTTACAGTGGTGGACTGTAACCAAGTACATTTGCTAAAGTAGCCACTGTATTGTATTCTACTTTATGCTTCAAAATGTTTTTATATATATATATGTTATTCTGAAAATGGGCCGTTCTGCATAATAAGTATTTTCACTTTTGGAACTTTAAATGTATTTACTTATGTACTTTTACTTAAGATTTTGAATACATGGCTTTGACTTGCAACAGAGCATTTTTACACTGTATTAAAAGAAGCGTTGGTGATGTTTTAGCATTTATAAATAGCCCGTGTGCGACAGCAGTAGTCGTTTACGGCCATACCACTCTGAACACGCCCGATCTCGTCTGATCTCGGAAGCTAAGCAGGGTCGGGCCTGGTTAGTACTTGGATGGGAGACCGCCTGGGAATACCAGGTGCCGTAAGCATTTTCTTGTCCGCTTTCGTCAGCAGAGGGCGCTGCTCCTTCTGTAGTGGAGACAGGACAGTACAGAGCCAGTGAACACATTCTACATGCTTTTATTTGGCAGTCTGGACTTTGTGCTCTGTATTGTACTTCTATTTTAATTGCTCTCATTTCCAGCCATCACATTCAATAGGCGGTGTGAAGATGGATACACATTTCCTGCTCTAGTCATTAGGCAATATGTAGCCAATTTTACAGTGGTGGACTGTAACCAAGTACATTTGCTAAAGTAGCCACTGTATTTTACTCTACTTTATGCTTCAAAATGTTTTTATATATATACTGTATATGTTATTCTGAAAATGGGCCGTTCTGCATAATAAGTATTTTCACTTTTGGAACTTTAAATGTATTTACTTATGTACTTTTACTTAAGATTTTGAA